>NC_056735.1:1796168479-1796365979 GCF_019279795.1 Protopterus annectens | reverse complement strand
GAATGCTACGGGAATTGGCTGTGGTAGACTGCAAGCAATGCTTGATAAATACTTATTAAAGAAGAAGACATCTTTGTTGTATTGCTTAGGCCAGAATTAAAGGTTGTCAGTAATACTTCCCTGCTGACTGACATCATCAAAATGATCTTGTTCATGGAAATTGCTCTTTCTAAATTCATTTCATTGACCACAAGCTCACTGCTGATGATGGAGTTTACTGATAAGCCCTGTACCACACTTTGACATGCAAATGAGCAGCAAGCCAATATCAGAACAGCAGATATGCTACTATTACATTCTAATTAAAATATATAATTTTAACTCATTATCTTCCATTAAATCTCATGTTTTTCACCAAGGCTGTATAGAACAGTTGCAGCTTTATAAAATACATATTATTCTGTCATATCAAACTGCTGTTTTGCAAGCAATGAGGATATACAAGGATCTGCATAACTCAGTGAAGACAATGTTATATATTCATGATAAAAAGCACTGATGCAGCCAAATCAGAGCACACATGCAACCACATGCGTACACAGACACCCACATACACACATGAACACACACACACACCCACATGCACACACACACACACACACACACACACACACACACACACACACACACACACACACACACAAACAATACAGACAAAGCACGCATAAACTGTTCTACACAAACTACAGACCTAACATTATTCACTACTTGTCCCACCTTCATTCTCAAAGTGACTTGTGTCCATCCAAAATGCAAAAGAGTGCAATTGCGACTTGACAATGATTTTTACTTTGCAAAGGATAGTACAGTCATCGCTATATCAGAGGATAATCCCAGTGCCTAAATTTTTTGTTCTTCCTACATAGACAGCTAAGACTGAAGAGTCCTTCATCCTTTTCTTTTCTGTTATGTTTAATGGGGAGACATCGCTGATAGGTACTGAGATGACAGCTAGAAACATGAAAGACTGAGGTCAGGTGATGTCATTTCTTTGTGTGATCCCATTTCAGTTAAGGAGTATACCTTTTACTGTAACATTTTGAAGAACACTGATATTCTTACAGATCTGAAGGAACCCCTGGACCTTGGTCAGTTTTGTGGAGAAGTCTGATAAGTCCATCAGCTTCCTTAACGTTTCATAAATGATGGAGTCAAAAACCCATATTCAGTCAATGAAAACAATTTTCTAGATTTTAATACAGCTGCTGAAACTGCTTTAGGCTTGGCATGCAACAAAATTCATGGCAGCCATCAGTGGTGGACTAAATCAACACTGAGACTCTATGAGCTGTTCCCTGGCAACATGAATGATAGTTTCAAAAAAGATGGCTGGCAAGCTAAACAGGGAAGGTGGGGATGAAAGGTATAAAACAGGATGAAGTAATGTGGGGTGGCAAAAATTAAAGGCTATTGATTAGAAAAAGATGCTGTTGAAGGAGATAGAGCTGGAGAGTGTGACTACTCGGGGATCGGTCTTGCAAATTTTGCTGCATGAGGATGTAACCAACAGTCAGATATATCTCCAACACTGTGACTAAAACAAAAACACAGGAAGTCCAGTCGGATGTGCAATCTTCTATGGATTTATTGTAAAAAAAACAACATTCAAACTAAGTGCTTTCAGACCTTTTACCTTTTCATGGAACTTCTTCAGAGTTAAAAAGTAAACACACTGCCATTACAATCTTATATAGGTGAAAACCCATTCAACACACTCACAAGATTAACATCTAACAAGAACATTTAAAGAAACCACCTTCTAAAAATACTTGATTGCCATAACACTTCGTTGCCCTTTGTATAACACTTATAAAGACATAATTTAATTGTAAAAATTATCACTATGCTATACTCCAGTCATAAAATAATTTGAATTAATAAACTCAGTGATAATATATGCAAAGGGCAATGAAGTGTTATGGTAATCAAATTTTTTTAGAACATAATGTCTTTAAATATTATTTTTAAAAGTTAATCATGAGATGTTGTTGAGATGGGTGTTCACCTATATGAGATTATAATGCAGTGTGTTTACATTTTAACAGTGAAGATTGCACATCCGACTGGACTTGCTGCATTGTTTTTGTATTAGTCACTGTATGAGGATGTCTTTATCTCTTTGCAATATGTGGAAGAGGGTAGATGGTGGGAAAAGAACTGCACACATTTGTGTGCGTGTGTGTTATGATATATATATATATATATATATATATATATATATATATATATATATATATATATATATATATATATTAGGATTGTGTCGAACAGCACAAAATAGGAAAAATGTTCAGTGTGATAGAGACTGCAGTGGCCATCAATTACACATGGAAAAGCAATACCCAAAGCCAGTATGTTCTTAGAGTGTATCCTAAAAAGACTACACTTAAGAATTAGATATGCTTTAGTATCACTTTTCAGAGAATGTCATTTCACAGATGAAGGATTCTGTACAATTTTAATGTTTGTAGCTGGAGAAGAATTTCAAACTAGTGGAGAGAGTCCACAGAGAGGGTAACATTGTGATACAAGGCTGGAAAATAAGACCTGTGACGACAGAAGAAAAGGGGGACATTATGTAAGTCAATAAGCTTATGACAGATCAATATGAAAGCTTTAGTCTAAAGAAGAAATAGAGGGAAAATTAAAATGCCTCTTCTTCCAGACTAAAACAAACTTCATTCAGAATATCAAATTTTTTTTTTAGAAAGAGCAGATTACAAGTGGAACAGCTTGTAATAACAAAAAAGGGACATAATAGATGAACAAAGATATCTTTTTCCACCATCACCATTATGCATTATAATGATACTTGAAAGGGTTTTACTTGTGAATGAAAGCAAAGCAATATCTCATTAATATCCACTGTTTAGATTATATTTCGTTTGGAAGATAGTGGTGATGATAACATCCTTCAAGTTTACTCTGATCTCTTTGTTGTTACAAATTCCCAGAATAAGGTTGTGGAACTTCATTACTGTTTTCATATTCTCACCTTTAAATATATTGCCTGTTATGTTTTCTGTTTTTTCAGTTTTTTGTTCTTCATCTGCTTGTAGACATCTCTTGCAATATTAACTTGTCAGTAAGATATTCTCTTCAGTGTATTATCTTAGTGGTGGCATCTATAGTAGATTAGTCATGTCTTAGCAATCTTCACAAGTTTTCCTTTCAGCTGACATGGATGGCATCAGTTACATTGAATAATCAGCTATCCTGTGACTTAAAGAGAAAGGGGACATGGGGTTCTGAAATCAAAAATAATCCTTATAGCCTCCCCTCTTGACTTGAAATCTTTTTCCCATACTTGGATTTACTCCATCCCTCATGGTTCCCACATCAGTTTGGTAAATCTCAGCATCCTTCCTTCAGTGGGTGTGTCCCACGCCTCCGGGGTGAAAGCCTTAGGGCTATCAGTGTGTCCATTGCTCCTGCACTTATGAGGGGAGTTTGTTGTAGGGAATATATCACAGTGCCAACTGAAGCAGTTGTGATGCCTGTCTCTGTATACCCTGTAGAGGTCAGAATGTATTAATGCTAGCATGTAAGTAGGCACAGTGCATACAACACAAGGCATCCACCCATTCCTCTATAAGTGGTGGCCTCATTGAATACCTCCCTGGTCTCCATCGGGGACAAGTCCCTGGTGGTTCACATTGCCTCCTTACCTGTCCATCACCACTGCAAATAAGAAAGGGCTCAGAGCTGATCCTTGATGTAAACCCACCTCCACCTTAAACGTATCTGTCACTCCCACCGCAGTCCTCACCAATGTCACACTACCCTCGTACATATCCTGCACCACTCTTACATACTTCTCTGCCACTCCCGACTTCCTCATACAATACCACAACTCCTCTCTAGGCACACTGTCATATGCTTTCTCCAAGTCCACAAAGACACAATGCAACTCCTTCTGACCTTCTCTGTATTTCTCCAACAACACTCTCAGAGCAAATATTGCATCTGTAGTGCTCTTTCCTGGCATGAAACCATACTGCTGATCACCAATCATCACCTCCCTTCTTAACCTAGCTTCCACTACTCTTTCCCCTAACTTCAAGCTGTGACTGATCAATTTTATCCCTCTGTAGTTACTGCAGCTCTGCACATCACCCTTATTCTTAAAGATAGGTACCAAAACACTTTTTCTCCACTCCTCAGGCATCATCTGACTTTCCAAAATTTCATTAAACAATCTGGTTAAAAATTCCACTGCCATTTCACCTAAGCACCTCCATGCTTCCACTGGTATGTCATCTGGGCCAACAGCCTTTCCATTCTTCATCCTCTTCATAGCTGTCCTTACTTCCTCCTTGCTAATCTGTTTCACTTCCTGATTCACTATCCCCACATCACCCAACCTTCTGTATCTCTCTCTCTCATTCTCTTCATTCATCAGCCCTTCAAAGTACTCTTTCCATCTACTCAACACACTCTCCTCACTTGTGAGTACATTTCCCTCACTATCCTTTATCACCCTTACCTGCTGCACATCTTTCCCAGCTCTGTCCCTCTGTCTAGCCAATTGGTACAGGTCCTTTTCTCCCTCTTTAGTGTCCAATCTCTCATACAACTCTCCATATGCCTTATCCTTAACCTTCGCCACCTCTCTCTTTGCCATGCGTCTCATCTCCTTATACTCATGTCTACTTTCTTCATCTCTTTGACAATCCCATTTCTTCTTCGCCAGCCTCTTCCTCTGTATACTTTCCTGTACTTCCTCATTCCACCACCAGGTGGAAACTAATAATGGAGAAAAAATGTAGTTTACTGTTATACATAAAAGGAAAGAAATGAACACCCCAATCTCATTGAAAACAAGGGAAAGGCTGGTAGATGGACAGTATACAGTGGAAAACAGGAAGAGGGAGAGAGGAATATTTTTCCTCCAGGACATTTGAGAGAAGCAAATGGGATGAAATATAGCTGTGAGTGGGGGACTGATACTCTTAATATGTCTATAAATAAGTGAAATGATGGAAGAGGACTGTGCAGTGGGAGGGACTGCATGCTATGCATTTTAAATGTGACAGGGCAGAACACTGAGGAACTAGTAGCTGATTCTGTGCATTGGCATAGAGACAGTATGCCCTACACTGCAGGGGAAAGTGGTGCAATAATGCGTAGCAGTGCTAAAGTGAAGTGCTCAGTGACATCTGTGCTTTCTGGTATAGGCCCAAACTGTAACTTCGTGAGCCATGTGCAGTGCATAAGTAGAAGCAGAACTGATACTTGAGTGTGCAAGCTTTGTCAGTCTCGTTTACAGGTCATCAGTATAACACATAATGTATACTGCCAAACCTCCCCATTTCCATTTCCAAACCTAAGGTTAAAAATAGCAGCAGCAGAAAGAATGAGTTACTTTCATTTCTCACTCTGCCATGTACCAAGTGACCTAGAAATATTTCGAGTACGTTTATATTTAGGTTTTTGCTAAGTAATTTATTTATTGAAAACAGATTGACCTAGAGTCACCTTTGCGATAGCACAAGTCTTTTGCTATGCATAGCTATATATTTATGACCTTCAGATTTTCTAAGAAGCAACACAGATAATACATCACACATTTTACCACACCTGACAAGAAATCTATAAATACCACTGGGAAATTTAGAAAAAAATAATAGGACACTGTGAGGGAAATTAACTTATATATGTCGTCTAAACACACCCACCTTGGCTGCTATTATGTACAACATATTTTAAGAATAAAAATGCCACGGTATGACAGTTTCAGCTGAACTTACTGTGGCTGTGAAGAGAACTATGTGTTAACATTCTATAACATATTTCTAAAGAAGTTAAGTGTAAGCCTTATAAACTACATGTGACTCTGCTTTCTTCTTTAGAATACCTGTGCAAGTTAACAAAATATTTTAGGTCATTCAAGTTTTATTTTTATTTTATTTTTTGCCAAACATCCTGTATCAAACCATTATAAAGCAGCATAAATAGTTTCACTGCACAGGCATATGCAGACTGCTGTAATACACGTTGTGCTATTTTGGAACCAGAAGGTCCAAATAGAGATACCATTCGAGGCATTTATAAGGTCAAAACATACAGTACTTTCAGAGGCTTTAAATTCATTCAGCCATAAAAAGAAGCTTAACTAATGATCTACTGCACCTGTTGGGGCAATTATTAGGCTACCTATAATGGAGAGTAAGGGACTTTCTGTTTAACCTCCCGCACCTTAGACTTTGTGCAGCTATTTACTTATTCCAGACAGAAGTTGAGGGCAATGCCTGTGGTTCTGATACCACAACCTTCCAAGAATAAAGGCAGTAATGCTGGTTGTGTAGTACTGTGCCAAGGACTTCACCAAAGCAACCTTGAAGGTCACCTAAAGTGAAAGATAATGGGAGTGACATTACAGGAATTATGTGAAACCAATCTTTAGAGACACATTTTGGAGGGTTCTATGTTACTCCCTTCAGGCATCTCTCTGGAATCAGACAGGAGGTTCCTTATCTCATGACAGACTTGGCTACAATTTGGGGGGCTTTTTATTGTACCCATTGACCTGGAGTTCATCATCACTTCTTTTAAAGCATCAAGAATCATAAGAATAATAACTGGTTGCACCACAGTGGGCTTCAATAATATGAAACTGGTGAAAGAGAAGATCATTTCTCCAAGTATACCTCTCCACAATGCCTATGCTGTTCAGCCATATTTATGTTCTACAAAGGATAACTCAAAAGCACGAGACTAAACAGGATAATGAAAATGATTCAGAGAAGACATACAGAAGGTTGAAAACATACTGCAAAGAAAAAGAAGGCATCTTCTCTTTGGAGAGTCAGTTATTAAGAGAGTATAACTAAGGGTGAGACTTTACAGAGATGTGAGGTTTATGCCAGGCAGTGAACAACTCTTCAGAATCATAGGACTAGCTGCATTGTCATTGTCAATGTGGGATAAATGGCCCTGCTGAAAAAGGGATCAGAGTAGTTCAATAAGTCTTATGTATGGAGACTGGGGCCTTATTCAAAACATTGTCAGAAGTGCTATCTTCTGTAGATTGAGAAAATGTGGGATACTTTGCATCATAGAGTTCAAATAGTTTAACACAGACATTGCTGAATTTTGACTTGTAAAAAACTGTGTAACATTAACCCTCAAAATTTTTGTATACAATGTATTACTTGTCTTGTTAATATCCATTCTGAATCTTTTTGTGTATTCTGCTTTAAATATTGTAATTATATATTTTTTTTTACTTACAATTTGAATTTGTTGATTACTTTGTAACAAGCTTCTACTTCCTATTTTAAAACACTGTCTTTTTTCCCAACCCAGACTGAGCCTGTAAATGGTCCAAAGAGACTAGTGTTCTATAACAGTTAAAACTAACTAAACAAATAAATAAACATCCTGTGCAAGGCTTAGGTTTTTTTTGTCTTCTTTGGGGACAGGAGCCATTTGGAATAATGCTGGTTTGTATTTTGCTAAAAAGGGAAGCAGGAACAAAGATGACTGATTTAAGTGTCACATTAGCTCCTTTAAAATAACAAAGAAGAAGGTGTCTCCCTTGTAAATATTACAATAGTTAGTGAAGTAGACTCCACTGCTGGAAAAATGGTTGAGAGACCACTGGTAAATGGGAGAAAAATACGTTTCGAATATTCACATATTCGAAGAAGTTATTATGGGGGGCTGCGCTCCCCACACCCCCAGCTAAATATATATTCCTCTTCCAAGACCGCACTACAGTGAGGAAAGGGCAAAAATCTCGATCTTCACTGTACTGCAAAAAAATTCACAAACTTCGAGTACATGAATATTTGACAATGTAAGCATTGGATATTCACGTACTCGATGAAGTGATAGGGAACCGAAAAATACAATGCAAACTATAAAAGGAAGTTACTGAGTACCAGGGCCCATGCCTTAGGCAAAAAGCTTCCTAAATTAGTGACATTGGTGGAAGAGCAATGTCTTGATACTATTGCAGTAACAGAAACATGGTACATAGAAACTGTGAGTAGGATGTAACATACCAGTATATACAATTTGTAAGAAGGATACTGTGAGTAGGATGTAACATACCAGTATATAGAATTTGTAAGAAGGATACTGTGAGTAGGATGCAACATACCAGTATATACATTTGTAAGAAGGATACTGTGAGTAGGATGTAACATACCAGTATATACAATTTGTAAGAAGGATACTGTGAGTAGGATGTAACATACCAGCATATACAATTTGTAAGAAGGATACTGTGAGTAGGGTGTAACATACCAGTATATACAATTTGTAAGAAGGATACTGTGAGTAGGGTGTAACATACCAGTATATACAATATGTAAGAAAGATACTGTGAGTAGGATGTAGCATATCAGTATATACACTTTGTAAGAAGGCTACTGTGAGTAGGATGTAACATACCAGTATATACAATTTGTAAGAAGGATACTCTGAGTAGGATGTAACATGGCAGTATATACAATTTGTAAGAAGGATACTGTGAGTAGGATGTAACATTCCAGTATATACAATTTGTAAGAAGGATACTGTGAGGGTCAGTCCGGCGACCTCTCCTGTTTGGTATCTACTTCTCTGAAGTACAGGCTAACACAGAAGGCCTTTGGCTAATGAAGTTCACAGATGACTGCGAACTAGGAGCCATAGTCGAGTCCCCAAATGATGTGGACATCCTACAGAAGGGCCTCACTGAGATAGATACCTGGTGTCAGAGCCATGGCCTCAAGTTCAATGCCAAAAAGTGCATTGTCATCCCCTTTGGTAAAAACTCAGCACCCATGAACTACCACATAGGCGGCAGTCTACTTAACGCTGAATGTGAGATAAGAGACCTTGGGACCCAGGTGGACACTACTCTCTCCTTTGATAATCACATTGCCACAGTAGTCAGGAAATCCTTCTGCATGGCACACCTCATCACAAAAGGGTTCTCATCCAGCAAAAAAGAGGTCATTGTTCCCCTCTACTCGACACTCATTAGACCCATTATAGAGTACAATACCCCTTTTGGAATGTACCTCACAAGACATCTGCAGCAGCTGGAAAGGCCACAGAAGTACCTCACAAAGAGGGTTACTGGCCTCAAACATATGCCCTACACTGACCGTCTCAAAAAAACTCCAGCTTTACTCCATAGCATATCACCTACTCTGAGGTGATCCCTGCCTAACATATAAAGCTATGTCAAACCCAGAGCTGTTGGACATGCTATACCTAAAGAAATCCCAATCCCTCCAAGCTACATGCTCTAGGGACCTAAACCTTGTCACCATAATAAACAGGACATGCTGGAGGGATAGACCCCTGTCCCAGAGACTTCCTATACTCTGGAATAAGCTACCCATCTATGTTAAATAAAGTTCCTCATTAGCACTCTTCAAGAAAAATCTTGATGAGTGGATGGGAAATAGGAAATGCACCCCAGGGATCACATCTGTGGCTCTGCTTGACAGGGGCACAGGAAAATAACTTTCTTGGAAGGCATAAGCCAGGAAACCTTCTTGGCTAGGCTTACTTAGGCCCTTGGGCCGATAGCCTAGTACCTACCTATGAACCTACCTATGAACCTATGTAACATACCAGTATATACAATTTGTAAGAAGGATACTGTGAGTAGGATGCAACATACCAGTATATACAATTTGTAAGAAGGATACTGTGAGTAGGATGTAACATACAATTATATACAATTTGTAAGAAGGATACTGTGAGTAGGATGTAACATACCAGTATATACAATTTGTAAGAAGGATACTGTGAGTAGGATGTAACATACCAGTATATACAATTTGTTAGAAGGATACTATGAGTAGGATGTAACATACCAGTATATACAATTTGTAAGAAGAATACTGTGAGTAGGATGCAACATACCAGTATATACAATATGTAAGAAGGATACTGTGAGTAGGATGTAACATAACAGTATATACAATTTTTAAGAAGGATACTGTGAGTAGGATGTAACATACCAGTATATACAATTTGTAAGATGGATACTGTGAATAGGATGTCACATACCAGTGTATACAATTTGTAAGAAGGATACTGTGAGTAGGATGTAACATACCAGTATATACAATTTGTAAGAAGGATACTGTGAGTAGGATGTAACATACCAGTATATACAATTTGTAAGAAGGTGGATGGACATAAATAGAAGAAAGCTTATATATGTATGAAAATAAGTGAATTATAACAACAAATTGAATGAGTAATCAAGGAGAAAAAGAGGTAATGTGAGTCACACTGTAGAGTAAACATGGCAGCACAATCCACACATGAGTAATTTCCAGACCACTTACTTGTGAGGAAGGTGTAGTTAAGGAAAAGATAGCTGGTACACTAGGGATGGGAAGGAAGAGAGATATTGCTGGAGGACTTTAATATGCATGCTTGCTGGTGACAGGCAAACCATGACTGTACTCACACCAAGGAAGCATGATGGCTGTTAATTTCATACAAGGGTTTGGCCTCAGACAGTTGGTACCCGAATTAATACAAGGAACAACAGCCTCGGACCTGGTGTTCTTAAGTAGTGAAGGAAATGTGATCTGAAATATGGATGTGGGAAGTTATTTGGTAACAGGTGGTTACCAGACAAAAAGGGTCTTCATTGACTTAAGTAGTGAAATGAGCCAGTCACAAATGATGGTCCTGAACCACAGAAGGCCAGACACTAATAGAATGGGGTAGCATCCAAGAAACAGACTAGCAAAAGTACAGAATGACAGAGTGGAAGAATTATGAGAATGCATCAGAACTGTAATCACTGAAGCCATAAGCAGGCAAATCAAAAAATGTGAAAAATGTGGGAGGAGTATGATTCTCACTTGATATGGGTAGTGATAGTGATAGTGCAAACATACAACACTTATAAGGTGGCACAGAAGGAGGAAGACAGAAGTAAATTCCAATTAAATGAGAAGGAATCAGGAAAGGCAGTCAAAGACAAAATCCAAACTGAGGAATGGTTATCCAGTTCAGTCAAAAAGTAATATAAATTATTTTATAAAATAGAAAAGAGCACAGAATGACAGATAGTGGGCAGTAAAATTAAACAAACTCAATAAAGGTAGGCTGAAAAGGATTGTGAAAAATCAAAGTTTCTGAATGGATATTTCTTCTTAACATCCACAAAGAAGATAATAGATATTCAATAAATATGGTCAGCAGAAGACAGGAGAATAAATATGTTGATCCATATCCTTTCACAGAAGAAAGACTCTCAAAATATTTCCAAAAACTAAATGTGTACAAGGTAATTGGACCTGATAGACTCTACACTACAGAACTCTTAAAGAAATAAGAGGTGAACTAATAATACCACCACCATTTTTAATAAATCATGAGAGGGAGGTTCCTAAAGAGTCAAAAATGCAGATGTGAATCCTCTTCAGAAGACTGACAGCATTACAGGACCTACAAGATATACAAATGCCATTTTGACCTTAAATGCAAGAAGAATAATGAAATGATGGTTGAAGAAAATAATTTTAGATATCTAAAAATATGTGTGGTACAAGACCTAAAGCAGCACATATTCAGTAATAAGATCATAACAGACAAATCTTACAGAGTTTGTTGAGTGACATATTAAATCAAACAAGAATAATGAATATATTTAGCAAGGGATTTGATCTGAGAGAAAACCTGTGACAGGCATGACTGTGGCACTGAATTAGGAGAGATGGGAATAGCTGAAGTAATATCCCTACCTCATGTAAAAATGGAAACAAGGGGGGTGATTATGATGGTGTGATCTTGTACTACTCCAAAAGTGACAGAAACTACAGAAACAGTTGAGGGGAATCTTGGATAGTAGTATGAATAAAATATTAGTTAAACAACAAGGCCAGGATTATAATAAATGGACCTCAGTCAAATGAAAGGAGTATAACCAGCCAATGAGATTTGTTTTTCAATGTTTTTATAAATATCACAGGAGGTTGGGAAAGTAAATCTTCACATTTTATATTATAGATTTTTTTATGGAGCATGTTCTGGAATGTGCATGCTCACAGGGGAAGGCATAACAGACCCTCATATCTGTAAGCACACACGTAAGCTGCTGGGAAGGAGTTAGGGCCAGAAAATAGGAAAGCCCTCTTGACTGCTGGAATATCAGCCAAGCCAGTACCAACTCTCACCCTGGTAGTGTGAAATGAATAGGCATGGTCACCACAAAGGTTAGAATGTTGGCAGACATGGGACAGGATAAAGGGAAAACAATAATAACTAAATAAAGATGTGAAATGATGCTAATACATAAAGAACATACAAGAAGACTGAAAAAGGACTTAGCAACTTTATACGAATGGCATGCAATATGGCAGCCTAAATACAATGAAAAAATGCATATGGAAAGCAAAACACTGAGAAAGTATACACAGCTTTAGACAAAGCAGTATCAAGAATTATAGAACGGGACTGGTGGTAATCATATCACATAATCTTAACATAAGCTTGCAATGTGAGAAAGAGGGAGTAGCAAGGAAGAATTACAGAATACTGGGATACAAGAAAGAAGCATCATAAATAAAAATATGTTATTTTCCTTCTGTGTGAGGGGCTGATAAGAACAAGCTGATATTCTTTGAACAGTTGTGGAGACCTCATCTTCTTAAGGGCATAGACAGGGTGAAGGACATTCAGTGGAAAAAAGACAAATGTACATTGCACATAGAACCATTAAAAAAGAAAGTCTGGAAGGGATTAACATGTGAACTCCTAAAATGAGACATAGCAGGGTCAGACTGGTTGCATCTAGTTCCAGAGAGCTCTGCCATTTAACAGAAGTGTATAAACAAGATGGCACAAGAGAATAAAAGTGATGACTCAAGGGAGGCATGCATAAATGTTGCTCCACCAGAAGAGTGGTGAATGAATGTCACAGCCTTCCTAAAGAGGTTGTATGGTCAAAACAGTGAAGGATTTAAGGAATACATGAGACAACTATAAGGTTATGAGGGCTAGGGGAAATGAAATAAGCTGTTGGATAAGTGGGAGTTGTGATCTATCCATTGTGTACATTAAATGAGAGACTACATGGACTACTTATCTGCTCTCAAAATATCCATTAGTGCATCAACAGATGACAAATCCTATTTAGGAAATATGTACATATTGTTTGATTGCTTTACTTTCCACTCCCCAGATTCCATCTGTTCAATTTTAAAGAGGATAAATCCAGAAAAATATTTTAAGCAGATACATTTGGGTTTAGGAGAAATACTGAAACCTGAACATCAGGGGAATGCAGTGAGTATAACTGGCTAATATACTCATGTTATCTTCAACTGCCCTCAGTTCCATAATTTTGCTGTGCCAGGACCCTGTTGAACCCATTAGAATAAGTATCACCTCTCTGGGGTGGTTGTCATCAAAGAACCATTTGCCACATTTGTCCTAAGTGCTGCCTACAGCATACAGACTGACATGGTGGCATCTCAGAGATGCATGCAGTCTCACACTTGCCATTTCATATTCCTATATTCTTTTCTGTTAGGCAGCCATACACAATGTTATCTGGTCTCCACCATGTACCTGTTGTACATGTCAGTGGGAACAAGAGTTAACCAATATTCAGTCTATCATTTTATACTTCTCAGCCTTGGTAACCCCACAGCAGCTCATACCATTGCCTAGATAGACATAACTTCCAAACTGTCCCTGAAAATGTTCAAATATCTTATTATGAGGGTTTTCCAAGATGGCTACACACTGATCAAAAGCTTAATTTCAGTTATCCCAGTGTGAAAAAAGAAACTGATAGATAAGGGCCAATAATTTTGCCAGTTTTAGTAAAATTCAGTTACTCATTAATAGTACACTGTCTGGATGCCAGCACAGAAGAAAGTTAGAGATCCTGAAAGAAAATCAACTAAAAAAAGATGAAGAGAAGACACTGACTGGGAAGAATTCTGCAGCTATTCAGCAAAAAGCAGTTCAAGCTGTAGCTTTTGTTCAAGAGATGGCTTCCAGTAATTTAGAGGAACAAATATAATCAAATGTGCTCAGAGCTGATTAAAATAAATGAAACATTGAAGGACTATATCAACTCAAATAAAAGGCTGTAAAAATGGAAAAAGCTTTAAACAGATATTCAGACTTGCTGATAAAACTGCAGAAGTCAGAGAGTGAAATAAAGAAAAGGCTTGTTGAGTATGAAAGTGCTCAAGAAGAGCTGTTTCAAAAAATGGTAGAGTTAGAAGACAGAGCACACAGTGAAAACCTAAGATTTTCTGCCATACCAGAGAAACTGGAAGGAACAGACTGTTAAAGCACAAATACGTAACTGGACTAGTATTCCACTGCAGGATTTGTTAATAGAAATGACACATCATGTGTATGCTCCAAACATGGTCATTAGAAAGCAACTAATATATGTATTAGTAAAGATGCAATCATACCAGCAGAAAGAGTTGATCCTGACAAAACTGTGGCAGAAGGGCAAAGTATTCAAAATTGGCGACAGTAGAGTATTTGTGGCAATAATTATTCACTGCATACCATGCAGACGACAAGCAAATATATTCCAGCAATCATTGAATGTCGAGAGACAATTGTGAGGTTCAAGCTGCTGTACTCAGCTGTTATCAGAATATTTTTCTCTGGAGGATCAAAGCTGTTTTCTAATGCAGAACAGGGGAGGAAATACAAAAGTTCATCCAACAAGAAGTGAGCCATCAAACAGAAGGGGGCAATGCTTCACATTCTTCTGATAATAAAGGTCATAAAGATACTTTGCCAGTGAAATCTTTTCCAGTGTTTCAAAAGAAAATGTTTGAAAGACAGAAAAAAGCATGAGTCGACTAGAAGAATTGGGAGTACCTTCGACTTGAACTGGAGTCTGGGGTTGGGAGATGATGATTAACAAGAAGAAGACCAGCAGCACTGAAATTAGTGAATAAATGTGAGATTATAAAGCATGAATCACATTTGTGAAATATGGCTTTACAAGAAAAAGTGACCAAGAAAGACTGGACTTTTGTTAACTTTGTTAAACTTGTTAGGGGACTGAAAGCCATATACCCTACTTCATGTCATCAATGTTTGGAAGGACACTAAAATGAAAAAAGAGAACGTAACTGTAAGTAAAACATTTTTTCCATGGTATTTGCATAAAACATTTCATAATATAAATTGCATGTTATAAGCAAAATATTTTCATTGATTATTGTATGTGATAAA
The DNA here is from genome assembly GCF_019279795.1 of Protopterus annectens. Classification (NCBI taxonomy): domain Eukaryota; kingdom Metazoa; phylum Chordata; order Ceratodontiformes; family Protopteridae; genus Protopterus; species Protopterus annectens. The sequence goes on along the minus strand of NC_056735.1, from coordinate 1,796,350,790 downwards.
GATACCAAAGTAAACAATCATTTTTTTCTTTGTTAGTTTTAAGAAGTATAGGCAATACAATGTAAAAGGACAAGAAAGATTAAGTTAATAGGCTGTAATCCTGGGCTGTTTCAGTGTGGGGGGGTGTAAACATACACTCTGATTATAATACATGCAGAGTTGAGATGTTTTCTCTTACTTTTGCATAGGTAACTGTCTAGATTAATGGCCTTGATTTAATCTAATAACACTTTTTTTGTGTAAGCAAGTGGGCTTTAAAAATAGGAGACTACTGTGATTGTAATGAATAGTTTATCTTTAGCAAATAAATGGTCAGTGTGACTTAAGAAGTCTGCAGCTGAGGGCAGCTGTACCTTCTGTTGTTTTGTTTCCATGGGAACAAGCTGACTACAGGTGAAGGCAATAAATCTTGAGACATCTGGATATTATCTGCAAATAGAAACATAAATTTAAAAAGTTAAAAGGGCAAGCAGCTTAGTTAAAAATAAAGTTTGAAATTATTGGAAGTGAATAAGAGACAGAAACTTTTCTGGTCCCTAAATTCTTCAATGCATTTACTAGAAGAGTGTATAATTTAGTGTTATTTAAAGAAAGCCAGTGCACTTTTTCTTAAGGCTAAAGGTACATGTTTTCTGAGAGCATATAAGCTGTTTTCAGATCTGGGATGGAAATAAAGATAAGACAAGACCCGACAGTAATTATGGTAAGTAGGAGCACAGTCTATAATATGCACCTAAGTATAGATAACCTTAATTTTAGGTTAGTTAAACCCTGTTGGTGTTTAAGAGGATTAAACTTTATTATTTGACTATGTTCATTTTGTGTGTTTGTTTTAAGTTAATAGGTTATGGGAGTATTTATTTTTTGAAGGGTTTTCAATAAAAAAGTCTTGTAAAATGTGACATAGGTTAAAATGTAGGTGACAAGAAACAACGGTATAAAGGATCAACCTGCCAGTCATTAGTGGATGCATGTAACACAAAAGTTGGAAATAGACATTTAAAAAAGATGTTATATATAATAGCTGGGAATAACTTATTATCATAATAGTTGCACTGTCCATATTTTTGTAACTTGAATGGCCTCACAGGTATAGACAAAAGGGTTAAGAGTATTGGATTATGTTAAGAAATGGAGATTGCAAATAGCAATGCTACAGAAGCCAAATTTGGAAAGAAATAAGCATGTATGTTTAATAAAGAAATAATTTCAGGATGGATACGAAAATATTTGGTATGAAAGATGTGAATTCAGTAATTGGAGCTTGTACATATTCTTCCTGAAGGTACAATAACTGGGCTAGACTAGACAGAAATTATATTTCACAGGAATGTTTGCATTTAATTGAAAGTTCGGCACATATCCAATAACTGTTTCAGATCATACACCAATAACAGCTAAAGTAAAAATGCAGGGTAATGAAGTAAAAATGAAACCCTGGTGCTTCCCTTCCACTCTGTTAAAAAAGAGAGGAATTTAAGAAAAAGGTATTGGAAATTATTCAAGAGTTATTAGGGAAGACAGAAATTTCTTCAGAAGGTACAGCTAATGAGTGGGATAAAATGAAAGTGTGGTTTAAAAATCATGTAGAAATAAAAGAAAAGGAGATATGGTTTAGAAGTAGCAAGAATTATTAAAGGTGCTTTGAAAGGTCAAAGTATTACAGAATAAAAGGACTCTCACAGAAGCAGAAGGAGATGCAGCTGCAAAGTGCTAAAGAGAAAATTAGTATCTGGATAATATGCATGAGTTTAGAATGATTGCTGTTAAGTAACTTTTCTGATAATAACTCCAGAGCACAAATAGCACAATGGCATAGGCAACAGAAAGTAGAAATGGTTGTTGCCAAACATAGGGAGGTTATAACAAGAAAAATAATCAGAGATCCTCTAGATATTTTGGAATTTTTATGAAAACTTGTATAAAGCAAAGAAATATGGAAATCAAGAAAAAGGACAAATGGAAATATTTATGGAAGACTTAACTATGCCAAGATTAGAGGTAGATGAGGCTCAACAATAAACAGTTAAGAATAGGAGATGAAATTAAAATGGTGACATATAATCAGTCTGCAGGAAAGTCTCCAGGAATAGATGGCATTCCTGTGGAAGTTTGGAAGCTAGAAGGGAAATAAGTGATAAAGATCTGTAAGGTTTTTGTTTAACAGTGCTTTAAAAAGAGGGGAAGCACCAACACTGTTGAAGAAAGTTGTGGTGGCTGTAATACATAAAGACAGTAAAGGCTCATCAGATCCAACTTCATATAGGACCATTTCAATTTTAAAACATGGTTATAAAGAGTTTATGTCTATAATACTAAATGAATGGCAAAGGTGTTGCCAAAATTGATAGATATGGATCAATATGGTTTTATGGAGGGGAGACAAATATATGACAACATTAACAGAACGATGATGATCCAGAGGAAAGCAGAATGCAAGAAAATACTGCTGTTGTTGGTGAGTCTTGATGCAGAGAATGCATTCAACACAGTAAACTTGGATTTTATGAGTAGAACAAGGGAAGTATTTGCATACCTAATACATTAATAAGGTTAACTAAGAGGATATATGAGAGATCAGAGGAAGATATTAAGTTGGAGGGCTTCTCTCTGATAAGTTGTGTCTGAACAGAGGAACCAGACACTTGTGTCCTCTTTCCCTTTATTTGTGTTATATTTAGAGCCATTTGTCAAAGAAAATAAGGGACTCAGAAATTCAAGGATATAATTGTTATGGTAATCGAGAAAAGTTGGCTTTATTTGCAGATATTATTATTGTGTTGTGAAACATTCTGAGATGGTTTCAAGTGTTTTTGGGCTATAACATTAACGAAGATAAAACAAAGACTATAACTGCAAAATATGTACCCACTCATGAGCTGCTTTAGCAATACCCATATTTATGGGGACATGATAAAATGAAGTATTTCAGAGTATGGGTTGAAAAGGATTTTATTATGACAGCTAAGGATATGTGGGAAGAGACTAAATAAAAGATAATACAAAAACTGAGAAACTGGAAGCTTTTGTTTATGGATACGGATAGCAAAATACAAGCAGTGAAAATGTTTTAGTCCTTTTAGTTTTATACACAGGTCAGGCATATTTTTATCAACCAGAGGAGAAGCTGTGGTTAGTAATTAATAAAGAGACTGAAAAGAAATAATGCAATCCTGCTATCCAAAAAGAGTAGACTGCTAATGCAGGCTAGAGAAAAAGCATACAAAGAATGACAAAAATATAAAACACCTCAATATCTTAAAAACTTCAGAATGTTTTGCAATCATACTAAAAAGTAAATAATTGAAGACAAAAACTATACTATAATAACTTTCAGAATAATACTAAACACATTCCTAAAAAATATTTTGGAGATCCATTAAACAAATCTTACTTCCCTGCCATAAATTTAGCCCAAACCCTTCCCCTGATAACTCACCACTTGAAGCAGCAACACAGTTTAATTCCTAATTTATAGATAGTATAGCATCTATAACCAAGTATTCTTCAACATCTAATCGAAACCCTCCCCAACAGTCACATATCACCACAACCACTTTCACCTTCAAACATGTGCCCACATCCTATATAAAACTACTCCTAAACAAACTTAAACCATGTTTTGCTTCAGCTGATGACCTTACAATTGAGTACCTAAAAATAGCAGCCAATAGCATTGTCAGTCCTGTCTCAATCCTTATACATAGGTCAGTCCGGGAACCCCCATGTTCCCTCGCTCTGGAAAAAGTCACACATTATCCCTCTGTACAAAGTAGGGAAATACAACACACATTAATAATTTTAGACCTATAACAATCTTATCTCCCCTCACCAAAATACTTGAAAAATGTATTCAGAAACAGACTATTTCCTACAGAACATGGCTTCTCTCCTTCCCATAGTACTAGCACTGCCCTTCTAACCTATATAGATACTGTCAATAAAGCTGTTGATAATGGCAAAATAGTCTCTTCCTTATTACTAGACTTGCCTAAAGCCTTCAACATAGTTTGTTACAGCAAACGTTTACTTCAAATGTCCTCACTAGGTCTCTTTCAGCCCACCCTTCTATAGTTCAAAGGCTACCTGTCTAATAGGTATCAGTCATTAAAATGGTGCTCCATGCTCTCTCCTTATCTCCTAGTCACCACTGGTGTACTGAAAGGCTCTATCCTTGGTTCCCTTCTCTTTAACATTTTCCCCAACACCCTCCATACTTCCGCACAACAGGCCACCCTAATACGATATACAGATAATTCCCCTCTCAGCTGCACTTCTGACAACATGGTACAGCTCCAAAAAATATTCAGGAATCTTTAACAGCCAGTAAAACATGGCTATGTAACTCATAACTCTTGCTTAACCCAAAAAGACCAAACTACTACTTTTTTCCCAAATCCCTTTCTCATGAAAAAAAAATAAAATTATCTCTCTTGATAATTTAACCTGTGACGATGGGAGGTATTACCAGCTATGCCCAAGGAAGTAGGTCAGTGGATGTGTAACATATGCCAGCACAGAATTATATGTTATTTGAATGTCAAACTGATTGTAAAGATGCTTGCATTGAGAATGCATTTGTAAAGTTGCTTGTATTAAAAATGTATCAACAGTGTGCCCTGCTGGACAGAAAAAGAAATATATGTGCATTATTGTAACTGTTTAAATGTATATGTTTTAACAAAGGATACTGGAAGAGAAGAGGTTAATCTCAAACTTTGAAAATAGTGTGCAATTAAATTACCTGGCTTAGGCCATAAAGATTGTATCCTACAGTTCTCAAAGCAGCCAGAGAGAAAAAGTTTGTACTAGGAAGCTTCCTGCATTGGCATTGGGGTGAACTAATTGCTACTCTGGAAGGGGGAGGTTTGAAATTGTATTATGAATTCCAGGAGCTGCAGCAGATCTTACCAAAGCTCTCTGTGTATGTATTATTGACGCATATGTGATAAATCCTGACAGCTTCTAGCCAAGGGGGAATCATGGGAACCAGAAGTCAGATGACCAGATGTATGTGATGTCATTCTGTAATCCATCACTAAAAATGATATTTTAATACTAGGTGAGACTAAAGCCTCATGGCACTCTGTTTTTGTAACCTGACAAAGAAGGATCTCTCACCTACTTCATCCTGCCTTGCTCTAGTAAGTAGCCAGGAAATAATACTTCTTTAGATCAGTCAGTAAAACAAAGTGAGATTAGTTAAGTATTGTTTTTTTTTGTAACTGTGTGAACTTGTTCACCTGTGTTGTGTTTAATATTTCCTGTGACTGAAACTCTGGTGTTTATTGTAAATAGATATTTACCATTTTCTTGTTTTTGTGGTGCTGCGGTAGCATTGTTGCCTCACAGTAAGATACTGTCCGGTTCGATTCTCAGCTAGAGCGTCTTCTGCATGGAGACATGCGTGAATGGGCGTACCTTCGTTGAAGGTTGTGCTTCAGGGCTGGCAACTCGGCATGTAAATATCTACTGCCAATCATTAGCGGACTGGAGTTCCGCTGTGGTGACCCCTAACCGGGAAAAGCCGGAAGACACAACAACATTAAATATATTTAAAATTTTCATTGTGGCTGGTCTTTTAGAGAATATTTTAATCTGTGAGAGTACTTATATATATTTGGTGACAGCACTGGATGCTCCTGAAAGCATTGCTGTTGGGCAAACTACCATTTGTATTAATATTAATATTAATTTCACTCAGTATAATTGGGTACCCTTGCAAGAGCCTTAGAGTAGCTGGTTTTGGGGTGTCTAGTGACAGTGTATCTACCTTACAGTAGGGGCAGAAGGGATCATAACTAATAAATCTGTGCCAGCCTTCTTTCCCAGGTGTGTGTGTGTGTGTGTGTGTGTGTGTGTGTGTGTGTGTGTGTGTGAATTAGCTACTTGGAGCAGGGACACGAAGCACTGGTTTCACAGAAAGGGTGTTGGAAGTCTTGACTTGGACATTTGGATGAGGTCTCAAACATATAGCTGTACCAGTGGGGAATCTTACTGGGGACCTGGAGGGAGACAGACATAGAAATCCGGACTCCAGACTGAGTATGTTCCCTGTATGCTTTTAATGGAAATGTGCTTAATGTAGAGAGCTGCATCTGGAAATACTGGGTGTATCCATTTATGTTCCAAGTGAACATCCCTCTCCAGTGCCAATGGTGAGAATTCAGGCTCCTTGATTACTGGCCCAGAGTGGAGACATCACAAAACCATTGAAGTCATGTCTCATAGCAAACTAGTAGGGGTGATAGTAGATGAAAATCTTACATTCAACATGCATATACAAAATTGCATTAGAAAAACTCATCAAAAACTTTATGCTTTCCAGAGCCAAAATGTTCTCACCAATGCAATTAAAACTACTTGCTTCTACTTATCTCCTCCCCACTCTTCTTTATGGTATTCCCATCCTTACTAACCTCCAGCCTTTACAAAAATTAAAACGTGAACAGTGCTGTAAAACTAAATTTGCAGCATATACCTCTTTCAGAACCCACCACTGTATAGCACTGAAAAGCCTTACTTGGTTAGAACTGCCACAACAACTAACATATACAAAACTTCTTACCACCTATAACATTATCCAGCATCCATCTGCCTGTCCAGCACTAAAAAACATTCTACACAACGATATTCCCAATCGATCATCGCAATCCAGTGACCAAAGTCTCCTGTCTGTCTACAAACTTAACAAATCTGCTGGGCATTGTCTGTACTCATGCAAGGCTGCTAAGGCCTGGAACTCCTTACCTGTCTCCATCAGGTCTATACTCTCCCTCCTGTCTTGCAAAACTACTCTGAAAGACTTTCTAGCTAAAACCTGGATCTCATCTTGTTCAAAACCAGGATAAACTATATCCCTAACTATGAACTAGTACATTCCTAATACCTTCTTACTCTCCTTTCTTCTTCAATAAGCTATATCTCTAAATATGAACTAGCACTCTTTATTCCTTATACCTCCTTTCTGTCCCTTCTTCTTCACATACTTCCTTGCTGCCATCTAATTCTCTTCCTTGACTTTCTCTCTAAATATACCATGAGCCTGTTTTTCCCCTCACTTCATGTTGTAATTCCTATTTATATTAGACAGTCTTAGCTTTATTTTCTCTACAGACTGTTTAAAGTTTCTCTAAATATTAAATGATTCTCATATACCTTATACAGATACTTAACCAATGTTTTTATATTATGTTTAATTTGTTGTAATTATTTAAACTGCAGATGTTTTTGTTTTATTTTTGAAGACTGTAAAATGTTTTATAATAATTTGGAGCTTTTCTCTGGGCCTCACCTGAAAATGGGCTTCTACCCAGTTGGACTTTCTTGGTAATCAAATGTTAATAAAATAAATAAATTGGTTTAGAAATACTTGATTTGAGGGGATATTTTGAGCTACACAGTTAAGGCTCCTATACATAACAAAAGCAGAAACCTATAATTCAAAGTGGAAAGTGATGATGAACAGGGTGAAATTCAAAAAATAAGGAGAGAGTGGGATTTTGGATACAGATCCTTAAGAAGAATAACAACAATACAGAATATTGTATTCATAAAGTAGCAGAAACAATTCTAAGAACCAAATCAACATGAGAATGGAGAAAGGAGGTAAGGATGACTACAAGTAGGGGTACAGAGAATAAGCAAGAAGAGCTGCAATTTACTGGAGAAAACTGACAAATGAACCAAGGTATTGGAACCAATAACTAGAGAGGGAAATGTAACTGAATAGGTAGAGGCCTAGAAGACATTTGGACTGCACACTAGAGATTGCCTTCCCATTCAGGGACTGATATCAGGGTATATACAAAGAGAAAGGGATAGAGGAATCCTAAGTGAAAGACCTGCACTGGTAGAGTTTTTAGTTGAATCTAGAACCGAAGCTGTTGTAATCAGAACTGCATACAAACTATTGCATGATAACTATTGGAATCAGTCAGAGGAGGTTAGAAAAGATTGGGAAGAGAGACTGGATAAGCATTTCATAAGAAAACAATGGGATGATATATGTATGGCTCCTAAAAATGCAAAAAGTCCAAGATTTTTGCTTGGGCCTGTTTGCATAGGTATGTTTATACGCCAAGCAGACTCCAAAGAATTTTTCCTCAGGTAGATGGCAAATGTTGGAGGTGTGATAGAGAAGAAAGAGGTAATTGGGAATGTATGTTTTGGGACTGTAATGAGTTGGCAGACATTAAAATTTTCCTATAGAGTAGTCTGTCAGAAATATTGGGTAAGCAAACTGGTGTAGCTAAGGAAATTATTTTTTAAGCTGTGATACAGAATCTGAATTGCCTAGACATAGAAAGGCCTTGTTTAGTTTAAGTCTGGTGGCTGCAAATAAAGCAAGTACTAGAAAATGGATATCAAAGTCTAAACCAGCTGTATATGAAGAAGTGAATATTAAAACAAAGATAAAAGTATTTTAAGTGGGATTTTTTAAAAAGGGTAAGAGCAAATTATAAAATATTGAAATTACTGTAAAACATATATAGAATAATGTTTTGGAGGAGGAGTAAGGTTCAAGTGAAGACAGGAATTAAGCAATTTTGTAATGTTGAATTGATAATTGTACAGAATATATATGATGTATGTTTGTAACTGTGAAGGTGTTATGCATGTTCGCCCATGTCATAAGTGATAATTCAATAAAGTTGTTAAAAATATCTGATTGTGAGAACAACATTTCTTAATACTAAATACAGGAATGATAAAAAATGAAGCCTCTGCTTATTAATATTTACAGTAAACATTAGCTATGCATCAGCAAAGGCAATGTTTATTTAAAGAATTGTACTTTCACCAATTTATGTTTACAATATGAACTAGGGAGTAAATATGCTGCAACACCATGAGTGTTGGCCAAAGTTGTAAAAATCTCTTTCATCCTTATTCCTAATAATTCACTAAATGATACCAGCAAATACTTAGGAAATGTTTTACAATACATTATAATAGTGAAAATAAAGAACTGTATTACATGATAACTACAGTATAATTTTCTTAAATGGCTTTATTAATTTCTTCATTTTCCAGTCACTTGCTTATTCACTTTCATGATCATACTGGAGCCATTGAATATACTAACACACAGTGGGCACAAGCTGAGAAACTAATCCTGTACAGGGTGCCATTTCATCACAAAACATTCACAGTTGCATATATATATATATATATATATATATATATATATATACACACACACACACATTATCTTTTAAAATACAAATACCTACTGAACATCGAGCATCCTCATGTTTTTTAAAAATCATACAAAAAAATGCAAACATTTTTGAATAATCTATATTCTTATACTGAAATTTATTCAATGAGTCAAACTCTTCAATTTTAAAATACTGACAATAGAACACAAATCATTTAAACCAAGTTGACTATAAGAAAGTGTTCTAATCTGCCAAAGTAATTCTCGCTGCTCAAGTCTTAGAGTTTTTGATCCACCCCTTCCATCATATTCGACTTGGTCTATCACTCTAAATAGAAATGAATGCCCAGGCCAATGGATTGCATGCTTTGCTAAAGCATTTTCTGACCTCCCTTTTTCTAATATTGTATAGATGCTCATATACACGCTCCCTTAACGTATGGTCAGTCTTGCCTATGTAAAAACAAGGGCAAGGCTGGCACTGGACTAAGTAAATCACTCTATTAGAATTGCAGTTAAATTTACCCACACAAATATTTTTACTTCATCTCACTGAATATGTATAGCCCACATCCATGTTTTTACAAAATGAGCAGACCTCACATTTAAGCATCCCCTGTTGTCTTGTAAGTCCAGATTTCCTAAACTCTAATAACCCCTTCAATTTTGACCTCTTCTAAAAATTAATCTAGGGCTTGTACCTAATTTGTTTAAGTCTCCTCTGATGCTATAACACACCAGTTCTTAATCAAAACCTGACTTATGCAACCATCCTCCATATTATAAGAGGTTATAAATGTCAAGGAGAAGTTTACCATTTCCTTTTGGTAGGTATTGATGGCCAGTTGTTGAAATTACAGGCTATAAAAGTCAAAAAGTTTGCCAGTGATCACAATGACTATCAAAGGGAAGTGGTGTATCCCAAACCACCCCCATCCCAGCAATGCAATAGTCATGGCAGCTTCGGGGAAGTGCAGTCAGGCTCAGGAATGTGTGACAAGGTCAGAACTCCACCTCTGAACAGTACAGAACCAAGTATGAATGAATACATGAACCAACAACATAATGGCGATGGGGGAGAGTTACAGGGGGAAGGTTCCAATGATTTCCCACGGAGTGAAAGAATTAGGAATCGACATATAAGTCCCCATGGTGACCAGAACCAGTCCAACAACCAGAATAATCAAAATTTTCGCAGGGGCCAGAATCGTGGCCATCAAAACTTTGGGAGCAACAACAACAGGAGGAAAAATCATCGTCGACAGTAGCAGAAGAGTTAACTGTCTCTAATACTGCAATAACTGAATTTCCCTCTGAATGTAGGGTCCTAAATGAAAGGGGAAATGACTGGTCCTTTAATATTACAACAAATTCAGAGGGAGACTTCAACATTTTTAATTATTCAAGTTATGCAGTGAATAATATCTTAGCAGACCTTTTGGCTAGAGGTTTGACTTTTGTGCTATGTAAAAACTTTGATTTAAGGAGGACCTTGATTGATTTGAAGTTATACAATCGTAAATGGAACCTGAGTCTGTTATTTAATGAAAATAGCCCTGAAATTGCTGAATTTAGAGTTTCTAGTATTTTTAATCTACTCCTTAATCCAACTTTGGATTTATTTGAGTATATTTGTGAGATTGATTTAAGAAATATGGATAGTAATAAAAAGAATAGGAAGAGGAATTGTATTAATGTTCAACCTGCTGAATGGGAAATGTTAGAAACCCTAAGGAGAAGTGGGGTATGGGTTTCCAAACCTGACAAGGGAAGGGGACTTGTGTTTATGGATAATTGTGATTATAATGAGAGGATGCTCAGTATGTTAAATACTGATACATATACTTTGGTCTCTTTGAATGAGCTAAATCAGGCATATCAGAGAATTAATATTTACTTGAATGACTTATTTATAGCGAATCATATAGATCTTGATTTACTGAATTATTTTTCTATGCCAGCCCCTCGAATCCCAGTCATTTTTGGAATTCCAAAAGTTCATAGGGATTTGCGGAATCCCCCCTTTGGCCTATCATGAATGGTAGGAATTCCATTACGTACTCCCTTGCAAAATTTGTGGATAATTTTTGAAGTATGTAGCTGAGGAATCTTGCATTTGTAAGGACTCATGGTCCGTACAGGAGAGCATCAATAATTTGAATTTTGAACAAGATTTGAATTTTGCTACTGCTGATGTGAAAGATCTTTATACTGTAATTCCACAGGACTTAGGAACTGAATGGATAAGTCTTTTGTTAGCCAGGAGGGGTGTTAGTAATCAAAAAGTTTCTTTAATACAGAACTATTGAATATTATTTTGAGTAATAATTTTTTCTTGTTTGAGGACAAATATTATTTACAGAAGAAGGGTGTGGCTATGGGCTCCCTAGTAGGAGCCAGTTTGGCTAATTCAGTTATGGTGTACTTGGAGAGCGAGTTTGTATTCAATGCACTCGAGGCCCTTCTCAGTATGGAGAACATCGATGTCTGTGCTGTGACAGAAACCTGGTTCAAGGCTCCTGAGAGCACCCCAGCACTAACAGGTTTTACCTCATACCATGCGTTCCGGCCACAAAATCTGGACAATACCAAGAAAGGAGGGGGGGTATCCATATTCATCAAGGACACCCACACCTCAAGACTGGTGGCAACGCACGATGCATCGGAGACCATCCAGGTGCAATTAACCATAGGCAAGACTGCTCTGCAAATTGTAGCATGTTACAGGCCACCCTCACAAACTCAGGAACCTCACATGGCTTTCCTGAAAACACTGGAGGGGATAAATGTATCTCCAAACACCATCATACTAGGTGACTTCAATTACCCTAATATAGACTGGGAACACTACTCAAGCCCAAACACCCTAGCCCAAAAGTTCCTGGAATTCATAAACTCAAATGCCATGGAACAACTAGTCACCATCCCCACAAGAGGAGAAAACATACTTGATCTCATCATCACGAACATGGGAGCACAATGTTCAACACCGGAAGTATACCCCTCACTGGTGAGATCAGATCACAAACTAATCTTGCTGGAGGTCCTCATCCCACCCCACCTGAAATAAAAAAGACCACAGTAAAAAACTTCTCGAAAGCCGACTTCACACTTCTAAAGACTAGTGTGGTCTCCTTTAAGGCCCCCGAGCCGGCGGAAAACAGTATTCAAGCCGCTGAATCACTTACAAATGCCTTCTACCAGCACCTGCAGCACTGCATGGATAAGGCAATCCCAAGCAAAACAAAGACTCTTTGTACCAAGGGCAAGCGTCCAGTCTGGTGGACCCCAGCCATAAACAAACTCTACAACAAAAGGAGGAAGCTACTACAAGATAGAGCAAAATCCTTAAAAGGTAAGACACCCTTGATCACTATAAGTAAAAAACTAAGAGCTCTCATAAAATCATCCAAAGCAAATTTTGAGAGAAAAATAACTAAAGACTCAAAGGACAATCATAAGGCCTTCTTTAGCTATGTTAGAAACCTGGGAGGAAATTCCCAGATATGCTCAGAACTAGTTCAGAATGATGTGAAGATTACTGATCCTACAGACATTGCCAACATACTGGCTGACAGGTTCAGTGCAAACTTCTCCCCCCCCTCCCCAACAAAAGGAGAGATATCTATACCAAATGGTTGCAGCCCCCCAAACATCTCAAACGCCCAAGTGAGAACTGCTCTCTCCAAAGCAAAAAACACAGCATCCATGGGACCTGATGGTGTCCCAGGCTGTGTGCTCCACGAACTCAACGAGGAATTAAACCCACAGCTAGGACAGCTGTTTAATCATAGTCTCACCTCTGGATACGCACCAGGAGTGGCGCACTGCGACTGTGGTCCCACTTCACAAAGGCGGTGCCTCCACAGACCCTGGAAATTACCGCCCATTAGCTTGACAAGCCTTATCTGCAAAGCTATGGAGAGGATCATAATGGACCTCATAAATAAAGACATAGGGAATTTGCAGACTTTGGATCCAACCCAGTTTGGCTTTGTCAAAGGCAGATCATGCCTTTTAAACTTGGTTGACTTTTTCGAAACAGTCACCAAAGCCATTGATGAGGGAAAGGCAGTCCATACAGCCTACCTCGATCTGGCGAAGGCCTTCAATACAATACCCCACTCGGGTATCATTGAAAAACTCATCAGCTTAAATGTTAACCCATACATCACAAGATGGGTTGCAAACTGGCTGAGTGACAGAACCCACAGGGTCAGAGTTGCTGGCGCCATATCAGACTCAAAGCCTGTCACAAGTGGTGTCCCACAGGACTCAGTCCTAGGCCCACTCTTGTTTGGCATCTACTTTTCTGAAGTACAAGCAAACACAGGAGGGTTATGGCTGACAAAGTTTGCAGATGACTGCAAACTGGGCGCCATAGTCAAAAACACATCTGACACAGATATCCTTCAGAAGGGTCTCACAGAAATGGATGACTGGTGCCAGAGCCATGGCCTAAAGTTAAATGCCAAAAAATGCATAGTCATACCCTTCGGGAAAAACAAGGTTACCCCTAGCTACCATATAGGTGGTAATTCTCTGAGCACAGAAGAAGTTATCAGGGACCTGGGGACCCAGGTTGACAGTAGCCTGTCATTCGACACCCATGTAGCTAAAGTAGTTAGGAAGACCTTCTACATTGCCCACCTCATCATGAAGGGATTCACATCTAGATCAAGGGAGGTCATAGTCTCCCTATACTCATCACTCATCAGACCAATGATTGAGTACAATGCCCCATTCGGAATGTATCTGACCCGACACTTGCAGCAGCTAGAGAGGCCACAAAAGTTCCTCACCAAAAGGATAAAGGGTCTCAAAAATCTGTCCTATGCTGCCCGACTGAAAGAACTCCAGCTATATTCAGTCGCTTACCGCTTGCTCAGAGGTGACCTTTGCCTGACATACAAGGCCATGTCAAACCCAGAGTTAATGAATATGCTTCACCTCAAAAAATCTAGATCCGTCAGAGCCACAAGGGCGGGAGACTTAAACCTCGACACGGCTATTAATAGGACGTGCTGGAGGGATAGATTCATCACCCAAAGACTCCCTATGCTGTGGAACAAAATCCCGGTATATGTGAGGCAGAGCACCTCGCTGGCCTTGTTCAAGAGAAATCTTGAGCAATGGATGGGAGATCGCAGATATACTCCAGGGATTACCTCAGTGTCACTGCTAGACAGAGGCAGAGCAAAATAATGGGTATATTTCCCCATACAAAAGGGGTGGCTTAAGCCACAAAACTGTGGGCTAGGCTTATAAATGCCCTCGGGCAGATAGCCTAGTATGAACCTATGAACCTATAATAACCCTTTTATTCAGTACAGTTTTTACTACATTAGATTTTTGGATAATATTTTTGTAACATTTAAGGGTAGACATGATTTGCTTGTTGAATTTATCCAATATTGCAATAGGACAACAGAATTTTTAAAATTTACCTACACATTCAATACAGATAGGATAGTATTTTTGGATGTGGACTTGTCCAAGGATAGGGAGAACAGATGTTATAAAGCTAAGATCTATAGGAAGGAGAGATATTATTCAAACTCCTTCTTGCACTATACTAGTGGCCACCCTTGGTATCAAAAAAGTCTCTAGTAAAGGGACAGCTCATAAGAACTGCTAGAATGTGCACTACCAATTTGGATTTTATGGCTGAATGTGACTTGTTTGTCCAAATGTTTTTAAAGTGAGGCTACCCTGCTCCCTTACTGGAAGAATTGTTGAAAGAAGTTCAAATATAGTGTAATGTTGGTCATTTCAAACCCATTTTGGGTGGTGGACAAGTTATGACAAAAAGAGGGGACATATTAATGGATAATACCCACCAAAAGGAAATGGTAAACTTCTCATTGACATTTATAACCCCTTATAATATGGATGCTGGTAGCATAAGGCAGGTTTTCATTAAGAACTGGTGTGTTATAGCATCAGAGGAGACTTTAACAAACAAATTAGGTACAATCCCTAGATTCATTTTTAGAAGGGGTCAAAACTTGAAGGGGTTATTAGAGGTTTAGGAAATTGGGACTTACAAGACAACAGGGAATGCTTAAATGTGAGGCCTGCTCATATTGTAAACACATGGGTGTGGGCTATGCATATTTAATGAGAGGAAGTAAATATATCTGTAAGGGTAAATTTAACTGCAATTCTAATAGAGTGGTTTACTTAGACCAGTGCCAGTCTTCCCCTTGTTTTTACATAGTCAAGACTGACCGTAGGTTAAGGGAGTGTGTATACGGGCATCTATACAATATTAGGAAAGGGAGGTCAGAAAATGCTTTAGCAAAGCATGTGTTGAATTGCCTGGGTCATTCATTTCTATTTAGAGTGAAAGACCAAGTTGAATATGATGGAAGGGGTGGATCACAAACTCTAAGACTTGAGCAGTGTGAATTACTTTGGCAGATTAGAAAACATGCCTATATTCAACATGGTTTAAATTATTTGTGTTCTTTTGTCAGTGTTTTAAAATTGAAGAGTTTGACTCGAACAAATTTCAGTATAAGAATATAGATTATTCAACACATTTTTTCTATGATTTTTTAAAAACATGAGGATGCTGGATGTTCAGTAGTGATTGTATTTTAAGAGATTATATATATATATATATATATATATATATATATATATATATATATATATATATATATGTGTGTGTGTGTGTGTGTGTGTGTGTGTATATAAAGTCCAAACTCAGACAGGATGTCCCAAAGACTGAGTGCTTTCACCATAAGAAATGGCTTCATCAGCGTAACAATGGGAAATACATTCACAATTAAAATAACATAACAACCTAACAAATTGACCAATCCACACAAAATAAGATGAAATGACATCATCAAATACCAATTATAGGTATTTAAAAGCACAATGCCCTTAATGAAAAATGAGTAGTAAAATAACAATATAAAGATCTGTTGTACAACAAGTAATCCAATTACTGTATACTTGAAAAAAATATTTTTTTTGAGATGTATTTAAGGAATGTCCTAAATGGCACTTACTTTTTCTTTTAAAATTGGAAGAATGGCAATACCGTCGTTCAAACCTGGGGAGGGGGGGGTGGCATTAAGCCTAAGTTGCCACCTGATCTCAAGATTTTCCACTTTTAATTTCAAATCACCCCCTCTCTCATTAGAGGTTACTTTGTCAATCACAAAACAGATACATTTACTAAAGTTAGTACAAGTTGTGCTATGCCTATATATTGCATTGTGAACATTCTTCATCTTGATAGCCCTTACATGTTCAGATATTCTTTCCCTGAGCCTCTGAATAGTTTTGCCCACATAAAAACTTATACAGTTGGTGCACGTTGCTACATACACTAACATATTTGTGTTGCAGCTACACCTGCCTGGGCAACATAAAGTACGGCTGTAACCAGGGATAGACACAGGGGCCATCACTGATGAACTTACAGGTCCTACATGTCCCACACTTGTACATTCTGGATACTTGGTTCTTACGGGTGGGGTTCTCCATAATTTTTTTAGCATTCCTTCCCCTACTAAACACTATCCTAGATTTAAAACCAAGTGTGTTCTTATGTGTCTCATTAAGACCCGATTGCCATGCATTATTAATAGCTAATACTAATTCTTGGTCGAGATGATTGTATCTTAGAACCATCGTGGCACTGTTGTTGTTCTGGGTGTTGATAGATTTATCCGGTATTCTGGAACATAAAATTGGCTGGTGCAACATGTCCCTCTTCTTTAATACCTCATGTTTGACCTTCAAGGTTAGTTTAAGGGGATAACCCCTATCTAGAAACATCCCAACTAACTTGAATAACTCAACTTTAAAACTATCATAGTTACTCACCAATCTAGACAATCTAATCATCAGACCTTTTATGATCCCTTTCATCTGATGGTAGGGGTGATAACTATTAAAGTGAAGCACTGAATTAGAAAAAGTTTTCTTCCTATGAATAATACTTTCAAGAGTCACCCCGTCATAATTTAAATGATTGTCAAGATAATTGGTTTCACTGGGAAGCCAAAAACCGGTGAACCTGAAAAAAGAAGTTGTACTGTTTAGAAATTCTAAAAAATCCTTGGCTTCCTGCTCGTCACCTTTCCAAAGAATCAATATATCGTCCAAAAATCTGTTATAAAGCTAAATTTTGGACATAAAAGGTGAGGAAAAGATGTACTTATCTTCACAATGTAAAAGTACTAGGATGGCAAACACGGGAGCACATTTTGTTCCCATGGCCACCCCCACTATTTGATGGTAAATTTCCCCTTCAAATAGTAAAAAGTTATTCTTCAGAATTACTTCCATAAGGTCGACTAGCAGATCAATCCTGGTCTTGGCCAGAGATTTACTTCTTAACAAACTTTCCCTGAAAAAATTCAAACCTTCGTCATGAGGTACGGTGGAAAATAGATTAACTACATCTATAGTGAGGAATGAAAATGTTTCAGATAAATCAACCACCCTGAGTCTCTCTAAACAGTGCCATGAGTCCCTCAAGATGTGCTCTACTTCGCCCAAGACATTTTTAGTCAATTCATCAACAAAAGCAGCAAGGGGTTCAGTTTTAGATCCTCTTGCTGCAACAATAGGTCTAAAGGGTGGATTTGAAATAGACTTGTGAGTTTTGGGTATCCCAAAAATCACTGGCGTACAAGGATGTTCAACAGAGAGAGATTTATATTCATGTTCATCTAGGGTCCCTTGAAATAATGCATCATGCAAAAAAAGATCAATTTTAGAATAAGCCCTGTTGATCTCATTAGTACTGGCCCTGTTATAAGATGAATGGTCATTCAAAATCTCAGACATCCTAAACACATAGTCATAATGCGACATGATCAGGTTTCATTAACCGCAGGTTGTGATCATTTGCTAGACTATATAATGTCCTTCTTTCTTCAATTGTCAAATTATCATGTGTTTTCTTGTTAGAATCCTAAAAGATCCATCAGTGATATAGGATGAAAAGCACTACACCACTCCTTCACTAAGGCTACAAGCAGATAACTTCCCTAACTACAGGTTGTACACCACAAGTTCAAAGTAATACAGCCTTGTTTGCATATTGCCATGTATCTGATTGGAAACAGAGTACATATCTATCATTGTGCTAAAACCAGTGCTAAATCCATGCTGTTGTGAGAAGTGGATAAGGTATTGATCTGCATATTCACTCAGCTGTGGATAAAATATCCTTTTAAGGATTTCCCCTAGATGGCACAATTCGGCTATAGGTCTAAACTCATTTTTTTCTGAAATGGAATAATCTTTGTATATTTGAAATTGTAAGGGACAATGCTAGTTCTAAGAGACATTTTGAAAGTGTGAACAAGTGGCTTAAAAAGAATGGGACATCTTAGCCTGAAGAGTAAGTTAAGGACTATATTTGATACAGCACATATGGTTTAAGTTTTTTTTCAAGAGACCAATGACTACTGTCCTATGGCTAATTTGTGAGAAACAAAATGGGAGGTCCAGGTCTTAACTACCTCCATCTCTCTCAGCTGTCCAGACCTTTGCAGAATATCCATGATTTTGTCTCATATTGTTTTTTTGCCCCTTGGAAAATGTTTGATTTTCTAGTTCATCACTGAGAATTACAGTCAGTCGGTAATGTTAGCCATTGATAGTTTTATCCTATTTATTGTTCAGAAAATGCATGTTGATGCAAAACCTGTTCTATTAAATTTTAAAGTGAATTGCAATAATTTTTAAAAACTGCCCTTTGTCCTCCTATTGTTTTTGACTTTGTCTAGAATTCCTGAACAGAAAGGTTTTGAAGTATGGCAGCCTCATGAAATCAAGTAGCATAGGTTGGGGGATTTGCCATTGAAAGGCCTATTAGTGACTTTTGTGGGGGCAAAGTAATAAAGTCTTTAAATTTTAACAGCAACAGATAAAGTAACAGTGTATTTTTCTTAGTGAAGAATTTGTCAGTTTTCAGGTAGTAAAACAACACTATCTCCTGGATAAATTGCAGTAACCCTTGCTTGCAACAAATCTGAGCTTATGCACTACCAGACCGAAGTCATGGTGAGGAAAAGTAACACCATATCTCTTGATGTTTACAAATAAAAAAAAATAATAATCTGATAAAATAAAAATACCAATCTGAAGCCCTCTAATGTAAGTGACTAGGGGTATTACTTGGACTAACAACAAAAATAGACATACTGGTATGTGGAAACATAACAATAAAAGATGCAGCACTTGAAGCATATAATTGTACTTGAAGGCCTTGTTGTGAGGTATTTTCACACACATAAATATGCACATATGCATTACTGTGCAGCATTATCTTTTTAAGCATTTCACTCTACTCACCCAAAAGAAATGCAGTGAATAATATACCTGTGTGTTGATATTGTTTAGAAATGTCGAAACAATGATATTTTAATTAGCCCATTATAATAACAATAAGCACTGCTTATGCCTGCTTACTGATGGGGTTTATCTGCAGATGCAGTCATTTATTCAGTCAGGATTTACTCTCATCATGGATTGGAAATAGAATAGAGCCTATCACTGATCCCTGTGGGACTCCAGCTGTAAGATTTCCCTCACTGATCCCTGTGGGACTCCAGCTGTAAATTTTCCTTCTGTGGTAATAAGGTTACCTGCTTTGACTTTGATTGTATGGTTTTGTAAAATATTGGAAAACCTTCGACTCCATTGCTACCAAAGTTAAACTTCTGCATATTTTATAAGAGCATTTGGTGGTTTATACTTTCAAATGCTCTGCTCAGATCTGTAAAGACAGCAAGTACCCTTTTCTATGCAAAAATGACATTGCCTTGTAACAGTGCAGATAGTGGTCAGTGTATTGTGTCTGCTCCTAAACCCAGTAATAAGGTCATATTTTTTGAGCTTTTCTTGAATTTGGTTATATAGTTTTTTCCAGGAGTTTACGTACTGGGAATAGTATAGATAAGACGGTAACCACCTCAAGAGTATGGTGTACTTTTCTGGGAAGGAACTGGAATTGGAATTATTAGTGAATGCTTGAATTGTTTCTGAATTATGCCTTTTGTGATAGAGGTTTGGCTTGTACTTTTGCATAAAGTTTGAAAAAAGATGGAGGGATGCTATTGGTGTTAGGACTGATTTTAGTATCAATTTTTTTTCTAAATATTTTCTCACTTCCCTTGATGTTATTGTAACTTACCTTGGGATCAAACTGTAGTGATGAGTTTGTACGGTTGGGGGGCACTGAGTAATTGATATGCTAAGTACGGAATAACATGGGTGCTTATCATTTTTTTAAAAAACTGAGTGCTTTGGAATAGTCATTGGACTGTTATTTAGGCAATGATAAATAAAATGAGTTTTCGGAAAAATTTAGAATTAGCAGCTTTTATTAATTGTGTTCTTAGGCATCCAGGTTTGGTTTTCTTCACTTGTAACTTGCATGTCTTTCTAAGGAGTAGGAAATGGAAATAATCATTTTGGTTTCTGGACACCTTACAACTTCTGTTTCACCATTGTATTTATTTCAAATGAAAGTCATGAGCAAAGGTGTCCCCTGACTCTCTTTCTGTAAACTGAGAAGTGTTTGCCAAGTACCCCATTTACAACTATGTTAAAATGTTTCAGTGCTTCTTCACACTCTTGAACCTGATAGACTGGAGACCAGTTAGAGTATTGCAAGTCTGTGTGGACTTAATTTTCTTTGCCTTCTACTATATTTCTGAAGGTTATGAAAATTTGATGTGAGGTTAGGGTTTGGAATGATAGAACAGCTTCAAATGGGTAGTGGTCATTTTAGCTGTTGGGGAGATATTTCTCAATCTGTATCTTATGACATATGTTGGTTATTAGTAAGTCTAGGAGGGAGTGCTTGCTTGTGCTAGTATCTGAGTCTTATGGGTTTACCGACTAGTTGGAACAGATTGTATTGAGAGTGGAATATGTCCAACATTTCATCTTTTTTCTTGGTTTCATTTCACCTTTTCTCCTTTTCCTATTTCAGTACTTGCATAAAATCATAAATTCTGATGGCAATTTGTATATAGACAACTGCAACTAATTTGCACATACATTTCTGTTTTATATGCTTTTACCATTTTATTTTAAAGTTTTCTTACACAGTTTGTGTATTGTACTGTGATCAATTGGCATTACCTCTATGGAGCTTTTCTTCCTTGGGTACTGCTGAAAAGGGGCCTTTTTCACTCAGTCAGCCTATCCCAGTTAAATAAATAAATAAATACCACTTTTTGGTCCAGTAGATTGCAGCCAGCCTTCTCAAACATGTATTTGCATTTTGTTTTAAAAAGTCTAGTTGAACTGTTTTCCATTGTTCTTCTTTGTTATGCACACCACTTCAAACTCTGAATTTTATTATCTAGTTTTACTTGAGTTTCAATGATCTTTTTCTTGGATCCAGTTCCCCTCACTGACCATCTAGTGAAGTCCATCCTTCCTGGTGATCTTCCAGTGAACTCATCCATTCCCTGAAACAGAAACTGAACAGACCATTCCTTCCCTAGGATAAGGATGAGTGAACTTGGAATTGTCATGTGTGCATTGGAGGGAATTAGAGTTTTAATTATATACTGTACTGTCCTGCGTGCATGTTCATAGCCTCCAAAGAGTAGGCATGATGTACATTCAAGCCTCTATGTAATGTAATGAATTGGTTCTGCCCCCCCCCCCCCTGCAGAATGCACCTACTGTGTGATCCTCAGTCTTCACCAGGGATTCAACTGCATGCACTATGCCTGGAGACATGCTCCCCACTTTTTCCTTTAAAGGGAGGAAAGCAGGTCGAGCCTCTTCATTTGTCTCCTTCTCTATACAGTTTTGGATTACTTTTAACATTGTCTCATCATCACTGTCTACAAAATGGCTTTACCCTCCTTTAAATGACTCTCATCAAACAAATGGAGGCATAATGATTAATCAGTTCAGTCTGATATAGGTTTTAATTTCCTGTTTAAAAAAAGAAACCAATTTCATTGTCTTATAATCAAGAAAGTTTCAAACACCAGAGCAGGGGTTTGGTAAGTCTCCTTTTCAAAAACATAGACATTTTTGCTATATTTTTTGTTTATATTTTTTGATCCCACGTTTGCTGACTATCAAGCCTCCTCCGTCAGACTCAAGTTAATTTTTTAGAGCTGTCCATCATTTAGGCAGCCATGTGGGTTTCTAGTGTCTTCACCAGCATGTCAGCAATGAGAAAATTTGTTGTTAAGCCTAATTGTTCCCCTGGGTGGGGGGGTGGGGGTGGGGTGCAACCTGCATTACCACACAAGCCACAACACCTTCCCCTATCCAAGTGTATGCTGCCATGCGCTTGCTCAATGAAGGCTACTAGCAATCAGTAGCTTGGTGTTCCACACACACACTCCTAGGCCATGGGTCTACCTCCTATTTCCAAAGGACTACTACAACCTGCAACCAACTCCCTCTCCATGATAAGTATGCCAATCCTCCCTGCTAGCTCTGTCTGAACTTGGGCCATGTGGACTGTAGTCATATCTTTATCCCTTCATGCCACTGGGCTGGCTACTTTTTACCATATTGTGATCCATTGTGGGAAGTCTGCATTCTGCATATTGATAACTTGTGTATATATGGATTGTAATATTAAACAGTGATCTAAGAGCTTCTGCTTCCCACTGTAGTTACTTAAGAGTATGTCTAATCTGCTGATGCAGGGTATTTCAGCCACTATATGAATACTACCTGATGGTTTTATAAACTAGCTATAACTTTTGAGCTGTAGTTATGCCATTCAGATACTGGGTAGCATCAGCCTAAGAGAAATAAATTCCTTAGTAGATACCTTTGTAAAACTGAAATCAGCCATGACAGTGACTGTTCTATCATTTGGCCTTTCTACTTTTTTTTAATCAATTGTAGAAGGTTTTAATTATCAGAAACTAGCTTTATGGCAATTGTGCCAAGCAACTTCACTAGTAATAGTGTAGATAAGCTAGGAAGAATGTTACGCCCTTTTAAAAATAACAGTGACTACACTATACTGGAGAAGCTGAAAGAAACATGAGAGAGAGACCTGTGTAAACAGGAGAATCTTGTCTAAAAATTATAGTTGAGATTTAGTGTACATATTCATGAATATGGGGAGTAAGAATACAATGACGTTATACTATTTCTGGCAGGCATAGCTTTAGCTGCAGCACAGGAATCAGACTTTGGATAATAAATCTGATTATCAGGAGAAGCTAAGGAATGCAACAGTGCTCTAAAAACCCATGGGGTACTATGAGAATGTGTTGAAGGTGTAATGGGCAAAATAAAGGTGATGATTATGTTTTAGTACAGCTGGTGGTGGAGAGCTGGACAAACTATTAAATAAAATAAGACAATAGGTTTAATGTAATTCACTGAAAGAAATCAAAAATGGTATGGGCCCCAAGCTAAAAGACATAGCAATACAATATTAATATTTCAAAATGCACATTCTGGGAGAGGATATAGAAAAAGCTACAGAAACAGGGAAAATAGTCATATGTCTCAAAGGCATTACAGACTTTCAAAGGTTAAATTATAGTAGGGAATGCTCCAAAGCTGTCATTTGGCTTAGAGGACTAAAGCTCTGAGCTGTTAAGGAACTGCTTCCTGTACCCAAGATACAAGGTTTGGTTCATTCAACATTCATTTGTTTATAGGTCAACAAATACATAAATAAACCTTTTTTTACAGACTGAAAACTAATAAATTAATGGAAGGTTTTCCTAGCAGACAAACTGAGAGGAAATAATAAGAAGCAGATAAACTGTTTATGGGACCCGTACAATGGATTCATTCAGAACAAGATAAAACCAAAGATTAGCTAGAATCTGAACATCTTTTCTGAAAGTAAATAAAACAAACAAAATGAGTGAAGTCAATGAAGCTGGTCAGCAGCCAAAGTAAGCATTTCTAATACACTAAAACGCTAGACGCAACCATTGCTATCAAACTCCCCTCTCATATTTTTGGCTTCTTTTTTTTAAAACAAGATGTTAAACTGTTGTGTTATGTATGATTAAGATTTATTTTTTAAAATCAGTCAATTTTCTAAGAGTTGTTGAGGGGGAAATCCATAGGTCACCGATGGTAGCTGCTGTGTCTGACATGGCAAATGATGTAGTTTCTGGGTACAAGAGTGATCTCCCTGTGACATTAAAGAGTTAGATTTGATAAGTAGCCTACTCACTGGTGAAGATCGCCAGGAGGAGTGGGACTAAGAAACTATTTGTCAGTTCTTCCAAGCTACAGTCATCTTGTATTAATGTTGTCTCCCTGTAGTGGCCTAGGATAGAGCAATGTGCCATAGTCAAGCTGTTCAATTGAAGCTAAATATTATGCTGCTTGAGACAGCATGTGGTCATGTGCAAACCATGATGAATGTGTTCCATAGCATTATTTATTTATTTACATTTAATATCCACATAGGTGGGCTGGTCACCAGACCCTTTTCAGCCATGACCTAGGTCCATAAGGGTGACAATTTAGTACACCAAATAAGGACAGTAAAATGCAGGTTTACAACAAATATTTTGAGTAGACAAATATTTACTGTGCAGCTTAACAAAAACCACTACAGATTTACAAACAATATTTTGAATGCGTGAATGCACAGAATTTGACAGTGTCATCTTCATTCAAAAGTCAGTTGACAGTGTGCAATGGAAATGCTTTATGCTTTACAGTTGACAGTACAAAAAGTTTCAAGAACATCACGTGTTAAAATAGCACAATATTTACAATACAGCTTTTGATATAAAAGCATCAAGAATAAAATGCATATTGAGGAGGTTAATAGCAACTGCAAAATGAATTTTATGGTAATGTTCTTAAAGTTATTTTCTTCCTTTCTGCTCAGGAACTGCAAGATGATGATACAAGAAAAAAGAGACCAAGCCAGAGGATGACAGACTCTGATTGCCTCTAGCTCCTGTCCAGAACGTTCAGCTGTACTTTGGAGGAACATTCTTATTGTCATTCCTGATGCCTGCGCATTACGTACTTATTTTGGGGGCATGTCCCTATTTTCAGGCTTGATTTAGCCTTTAAAAATTTTCTGACTTCCCCTCATCACCCGATATTTGAAGCTGTCTAGTACACAGAAAGCCCACACTACATGACCAGCACACTAGTAACACCAATCATTTAATGATAAAGGGCACAAATCTTACCGCTCCCTTTTTCAGAAGCAAAAATAAATTACCTTGTCTGGTAGGATTTTGCAATACAGTTCATTAAAGTCTCCAGATTTTACACCATGTCTTTGATAATGTGCTTCCAATTTCCAACATTTCTGTCAGGATGTACTTTTATCACTTGTTTCTGAGTAGTATCCCACATTTCTACTGAAAGTAAGAAGAAACATGTGCCAGTGGCACAACAGGTAGCACACCTGCCTTAGGGGTAGAAGTCTGTGGGTTCTTTTCCTGCACTAGGTAGATGGATTGATGATCCTTCTGTCAGTGGCTGCTTCAGGTTCCATTCTTGCCAGGGTATAGAGTATGTGACACATGGTAGCAACTTGCCCATAGTCCACTGTTAAAAATGAAATATCATTTCTCTATGAAAAACAGTGAATGCTATAATATTCCATATCCTGGCAATGTTCACAAGACAGGAAAAACTGCTAATTTATCATGCTCAAGGAAAATGGATTGGAAGAGTTGATGTGCTACAGTGTAACAAGTAAAATGTGTGCTAATACAACAGAGATGCGATTTGTCATCACACACAGAGACATTTGTGCCTCAGTAGAAAGAGTAAAACATATCATTAACCTAAATTCAAGTACAGAAAGTTTAACTGGTTGTTTAAATGTGTATTAAACGTTTTTTTGAAGTAGAAGCAAAAGTGGTCAGTTAACAACTCTTAGATTACAATGATAATTTTGACTGTATGAGAGGGTCTCAGCAATGGGGCTAAAAATTGTAAACCTTAAAACAAGCAGTTCAGTTTATTTTGTTGAGCGTTTGCAACTAAGAGGTGAGAGCTACTCTGAGAACACAAATCAGAGTAATTCGAACAAAAAAGTGAAAATTAAAAAGTTCCAGAAGCTGTGTAAGATGCCTGTGACTCACATCACTAACACACTAAAAATTATTTCCTTATGTCTACCATGACTCCTATAAAAGGGGCTTGAAAAGGATTTTGAGGAAAAACGTCCATTGAGATATAATAACCATAACCACTTAATGATTCTGAAGCATTAAAATAGTCAGTGTACAAGGATATAATGAAATAACTAAGATATAATAATAACAATTTATTTATTTATTTATTTATTTATACTTTTTGTTGAATGAGGTAGTTTCACTAGGCCAATGGCCTTTTTTTCAGGGGCGACCCTAGGTGGTATTCATGCTGACTAGAGGAAATTTAGTCAGGACACTAGGGAACTTCCTCTATACTTTCTGATAAGTGCCATAGGATATTTTGCTTCCAACTGAGCTACCACAACTCAGGCAGAATAGGCCTTGGTTTAATGTCTCATTCAAAGGACGGCACTCCCAGGAGTACATCTCCCCCTTATGCTCCAGTGCAGGGTCAATATCAGAAAAAAATTAAACAAAGTACCTGACATGGGAATAGAAATCACAGCCTTCTGAACTAAAGGTGACTATACTACTTATTGAGCTACTGAGACTACAAATATGTGTTTTCCAGACCCCTCCAAGGAAACAGCTCTGATACAGGTCAAAACTGTAACAAGCAAATATATTAACATGAACTGCTTAGTACTCTATTCCTGATTTGCTAAAATAACACCAAAAGAAATAATTTAGATCTGGATGTCTTGGGGATAGCACCATACCTCTCAACTTATTTGGTCAATAATTTTGGAAAAAGCCAGATGTACATAGTTTTGTGTATTTGTATTATATTAACAGCAGCTTTTGGGAGTGTTCTGGGTGCATGTGTATTTTTTTTTGATTGAAGGTTTTCATTAAAACAAAAAGTCTTGTAAAATGTGACATAGGTTCAAATGCTGATAAGACTGCATGGATATAAAACTGTATAAAGGAACAACATGCCAAACATTAGTGGGTGCATGCATCACCAAAACTGGAAATAGGCATTTTAAAAATCTGTCATATATAATAGGTAAGAATAACAACTTCCTATTATAACAGTGACACTTCCCATATTATCTTGGAATGGGATTGGTATCATGGGTATATACAAAAAGAAATGACTATTTAATTATATTAAGAAATGCAGATCACAAATAGCAATGCTACAAGAGACATATTTGGAAAGAAATGAGCGTGTGAATTTGATAAAGAAAGGATTTCAGGATGGATATTCTGCAAAATAGCAGGAACAAAGGAAAAGTGGAGTACTTATATTAATTATTAAAGGAGCTTCAATGGTGACAGGAGAGGAAAAATGATAATAATGGCAGATTTGCGGTAGTAAGTGGCTACTGACAAGGGATGATGATTACACTGACATATATTTATATTCCACCTAAAATTGCTATTATGGAGCCTAAAAAATTGGGAGAAATAATCAGCTTTCATCAGGGAATGTTACTTATAAGTGGGGACTGGAATTTGATTTGCAAAATTGAGGATATATCGGGGGGGGCTATTACAGGAAAATAAAAAGAGGGTCGATTTCTCTACATTCAATTGAGAACTTTGAGACACATCTAATAATTATTTCAGATTATGCATCAATAATCCCTAAGATAAAATGCAGGGTAATGAAGTGAAGATAAAACACTGGTGTTTTCCCACTTACCTGTTAGAAAGAGAGAAACTTAAGGAATGGGAAGTGGATATTATTTGGGAGTTATTAGGGAAGATAGAAAGTACTCCAGAAGTTATAGCTAGTGAGTGGGATAAAATGAAAGTGGAGGTTACAAATAGGCTAAAAATAAAAGAAAAAGAGATATGGTTCAGAAGAAACAAGAATTATTTAAAGGGAATGGCAAAGGTTAAAGTATCACAGAATAAGGGGAATCTCACAGAACAAGAATATGAGCAATTGTAGACTGCTACAGAGAAAATAAGGCAGTACCAGGATAAATGTATGAGTTTAGAAAGATTGCTGTTAAGTAACTGTATTTTGATATTAACTCCAGAGCATAAAAACTTTTTTCACAACAACTTAGGCAACAGAAAGTAGAAAGGATTGTCACCAAACTTAGTGAGCCTAAAAACTAGAAAACTAATCAGAGATCCTGTAGAGGTATTAGAGATATTTTGGAAATTTTATGAAAATTTATATAAAGCAGAGAAATGGTGAAATCAAGAAGTACAAATTTAATTATTCATAGAAGACTTCAATATGCCAAGTTTAGAGGTAAGTCAGGCTCAACAGCTAACAATTAAGAAAGAGGAGATGAGATAAAATGGTGATATATAGCCAATGTGCAGGAAAGTATCCAGGAATAGGTGGTATTCCAATGGCAGTTTGGAAGCTAGGAAGGAAGAAAGTGATACAAATCTGGAAGGTTTTGTTTAACAGTATTTTAAAAAGAGGGGAAACACCAACATCCTGGAAAAAAGCTGTGGTGGCTATAATTCCTAAAGACAGCAAAGACCCATAAGATCCAGCTTCCTATAGGCTGATTTCAATTTTAAACCATTATTATAAAGTGTTTATATCTACAATGATTAAAATAATGGCAAAGGTGTTGGCAAAATTGATAGATATGCATCAATATGGTATTATAGAAGGGAGTCAAACATTTGACAACATTAATATAAAAATGATGATCCAGAGGGAAGGACAATAGGTTCATAGGTTCATAGGTAGGTACTAGGCTATTGGCCCTAGGGCCTATATAAGCCTAGCCAAAAAGGTACCCTGGCTTTCACCACCCAAGAAAATTATTTTACTGTGCCCCTGTCAAGCAGAGCCACAGAAGTGATCCCCGGGGTGAATTTCCTATTACCCATCCAATCATCAAGATTTTTCTTGAAGAGTGCTAATAAGGAGCTCTGTTTGACATAGATAGGTACTCTGTTCCAGAGTATGGGAAGTCTCTGGGACAGGATTCTATCCTTCCAGCATGTTCTGTTTATTGTGGTGACAAGGTTTAGGTCCCTAGAGCGTGTAGCTCGGACGGATTGGGATTTATTTAAGTGGAGCATGTCCAACAACTCTGGGCTTGACATAGTTTTGTATGTTAGGCAGAGATCACCTCTGAGTAGGCGATATGCGACTGAGTAAAGCTGGAGTTTTTTGAGACGGTCTGCGTAGGGCATCTATTTGAGGCCAATAATCCTATTTATGAGGTATTTCTGTGGCCTTTTCAAGTTGTTGTAGATGTCTTGTGAGGTACATATCAAAAAGGGCATTGTACTCTATAATGGGTCTAATGAGTGATGAGTAGAAGGGAACAATGACCTCTTTTTTTCTGGATTAGAAACCTTTTGTGATAAGGTGTGCCACGTAGAAGGATTTCCTGACCACTGCGGTGATGTGATTATCAAAGGAGAGACTACTGTCCATCTGTGTCCCAAGGTCTCTTATCACACTTTCAGTGTTAAGTAGATTACCATCTATGTGGTAGTTCATGGGTACAGAGTTTTTAACAAAGGGGATGACAATGCACTTTTTGACATTGAGCTTGAGACCATGGCTTTGACACCAGGCATCTGTCTCAGTGAAGCCCTTTTGTAGGATGTCCACATCGTTAGGAGTTTCGATTAAGGCTCCTAGTTTGCCGTCATCTGCAAACTTAGTTAGCCAAAGACCTTCTGTGTTAGCCTGTACTTCAGAGAAGTAGATACCAAACAGGAGAGGACCCAGGACTGAACCCTGTGGTACTTCTGTGGTATAAGAAAATACAGTTGTTGGTGGGTCTTGATGCAGAGAAAGTATTCAACAGAGTAAGTTGAGATTTTATGAGTAGGGCAATTAACACACACTTACATTTCCTGATACAATAATAAGGTTAATTAGGAGGATTTATGAGGGATCAGAGGGAAAAATCAAAGTGAGGGGGTTCCTCTCTGATTAAGATGTGTCTGAACAGAGGAACCAGACAGGAGTGTCCTCTTTATCCTTTGTTATTTGTGTTATATTTAGAAACATTGGCAAAGAAAATAAGGGACTCAGAAATTCAAGGATATAATTGGTATGTTATTCAAGAAGAAAAATGGATTTATTTGCAGATGATATTATTTTGTACTTGATAAAACAAGAAAAGGGCATCTCTGTTTTGTGGAATATACATGGACGGTTCCTGCTCTTTTTTGGATAAAAAAATAATGAAGATAAAACAAAGAGTTATAGCTGTAAACTATGTACCTACATGAGAATTGGTCCAGTAATACCCATATTTATGGGATATGATAAAATGAAGTATTTAGTTGTATGGGTTAAAAAGAATGTTGTTATGGCAGCTAAGGATATGTGTGAAGAGACTAAACAAAAGATAATACAAAAACTGAGAAAATGGAAGCTCTTACATATGGATAATGATAGCAAGAGACAAACAGTAAATATGTTTTTAGTCCCTTTAGTTTTATACAAAGGTCAGGCATATTTTTTATCAGGAAAAGTAGTGGATAGTAATTAATAAAGAGTTGCAGGGTTTTATCTGAGAAGGGAAGAGGGCAAGAGTCAACTGAGATAAGTTGATCCTTCCAGTAGAACAAGAAAGTATAGGATTACTTGATTTGAATGGATATTTTAGAGCTATGCAGTTAAGGCTCTTATGCATAGTACAAGTGGAAAGCTACCATTCAAAGTGGAATGGGATGATGACGAAGCAGAGGAGAAATTCAAGAATTAAGAAAAGAGTGGGATTTTGGATGCAGATCTTTAAGGAAAATAACAACAGTTCTGCAGGATATTACAAAAAAATGACAGTGTAGAATCCTCAAAATACACAATCATTCCTACAATGGGGCTAGGCCAGACCCGGGGGGGGGGATGCCCTCTCCTCATTCTAGAAGGAAGTAGCAGTCCACAGAAATAACAAAAACTGATAGGCCAATGAAGAGTCATAAAGATGATAGAGTGGACTACTGAGGATAAAAAAGTATGCATTGTTACTATTATGCAAAAAGCCCAGAATTTCCAGATACAAGATATACAAAAAGATTAAGAGAGAAATTAGAGGAAAGAAAAATACTTCCACAAGAAAACTGTCAGAAGCCTCAGATTAAAAGGTTGTGTTCATAATACAACAGATTTATGAAAAACATTATATAGACCAAGAAACGTTAATCTGTTTGGAAAAAGAAGCATCTGATGAAGTGCAAAACAACAAAACCATGAGATTTTTTAAAAGTATAAAAAAGAAATACAGACATGGGAAAGAAAGAGAGATTTCATATGGTGCAATATTTATGCAAAGTCAAAAGCCAAATTAATCAATACAAAAAAGGCAGCCCCAAAGATATTCAAAGAGAAATATAGGCAAAGGCATCCAGATATGGGAAATTTCATAATAAAGAAAATAATGTCATAAAGAGGGAATGTAGAAAAGATTAGTAAAGTAGAATTAAAAAAACAGAGGCTGATGTTATGGAGTGCCTGCAAAGTGAAGGATTTGGTTTAGAAGATCTAACACAGGTTACATCACAGCATGAGGTAGCAAGTCCCCACAGTAAGGAGAAACAGGAAGATCAGGAGACATCTGAAGAATAAATATGGACAT
This sequence comes from Protopterus annectens, assembly GCF_019279795.1. Classification (NCBI taxonomy): domain Eukaryota; kingdom Metazoa; phylum Chordata; order Ceratodontiformes; family Protopteridae; genus Protopterus; species Protopterus annectens. The sequence goes on along the minus strand of NC_056735.1, from coordinate 1,796,319,024 downwards.
GGGAAAGAAAAGGGGATTTAATATGGTGTAATGTTTATGCAAAGGAGAAAACAAAATGAATAAATACAAAAGAGCAGCACCAAATATATTTGAAGAGAAATGCAGACAAAGGAATCTAGACATGGAAACTTTACAGTAAAAAAATATGAAGACAAAGAGGAAAAGTAGAAAAGAAGATTAGTAATGGAGAAGTTAAAGAAATATAAACTGAGGTCATTGAGTACCTGTGAAGTGAAGGATTCAGTGTAGAAAATCTAACTTAGAAAGCAGCACAGCAGGATAGAGGAATAGACATCCAAATTAAGGAGAAACCAGTGGAATGGGCAGCAACTGGTCAGTTGCCATATGAAGATATTTTGGAATCTTCCACAGGAAACCAGTATAAATATTTACTTTAAGTTGGGCAGCAAGGGAAGGAACAGAAAACTGTGGAAACTGATGCAGTCAATGCTGAGGAGTAGTAGGCCAGTGACTCCCAATATGACAGAGCAATGGATGACACAGAATGAAATTGAAGAGAATGTGCCACAGGAAGATGCTATAGAACTTTATACAGAATGCCTACAGAAAATGGAGAACAAAAAATGTGTCCACAGTTTAGAAGAAAATGATCTAAGAGAAAAGTTGCTTGATTTACTAGAGCTAGACACATTAAGAGAAATGAAATAAATAGACTGCAGAAGGTCAATATAACCCAAAAAGTCAGATGTTTGATAAAACAAATGAACACAGTAATTAGGACTGTCCATAGAGATCCATGTAATTTAACAGAAATAAACAGTGTAGCTAAATTAATAACAGATAAAATTCTGCCACAAGAATACAATGTAGTGAGGGAAAAGGATGGGGAGAAATCAAATGCCATCATGGAGGGATCAAATAGAGAAAATTATAAAGCAGTTAAGACAAGAAGTATCACTGTTAGAAGAGCATAGAAGAGGGAACAGATCAACAAAAATATTCAGAAAGATAGACGTGATAAACGCAATGCACAATATTATAACAGATCAGGATATATCATGCACTATCACAAATAATAAACTAAAAATATCAGCACAGGCAGAAAACTTAGAAGATACACAGATAAATATAAAGGAAATGTACAAAGTAAGCAATTTATTGATGACTCCAAAAAGGTTTTATAGAGAATTGGGAAACAAGGTGAAAGGAATTGAAAGACCACCCAAAAAGAAGAAATAGATACATTTTGGAGAAGTATTTATGAAGATCCTGTGGAACATAACAAAGATGCTAAATGGATAAAAGGAGTAAAAGAAAGAATAAGAAGTTTAAAGGTACAGGATATGAAATGGGATGAAGTAACAGCCAGAGAGATTGAAACAAAGTTAAGAAAAGCCTCTAGCTGGAATACCCCAGGCCAAGATGCAGAACCTAACTTCTGGTTAAAAGTATTAACACCTTTGCATGTGGAATTAGCCATGCGTAAGAACTATTTATATGTGCACCATGAAAAGGCATCAACCTGGCTAACAATAGGAAAAACAATGCTCCTACTTAAGAGTGAGCCTGCAAAGTACCCCAAAATTTATAGACCAATAACTTGCCTTCCAACTATGTATAAACTATACACCAGAATTGATGCCAACAGAGTTTATAGTTATTTAGAAGAAAATTCAATCATAGCAATAGAACAAAATAGCAATAAAAGAAGGTCATATGGAATAAAGGATCATTTGTTGCTATATAAAGTCATAATGGAGAACTGTAAAAAAGGGAAGAATCTAAGTATGGCATGAACTGACTACAAAAAAAGCATCTGATAGTATCCCACATTAATGGATAAAAGAGTGCCTAAAAATGTATAAGATACATCCTACACTGATCAACTAAATTACAGTGACCGTGAAACAGTGGGAGACCACTGTGCAATTAAGCCATGATAAAGGACAAATTATTATTCCAGGGATAAAAATCCATTGGGGGATATTCCAGGGTGGCTCCCTGTCACTTCTGCTATTCTGTCTTGCTCTTAACCCATTAAGTTGTCTATTTAACAGATTAGGCAATGGCTATAATTTGACTCATAGAAAACAACAAAGTGTAAAGACTTCTCATCTACTCGTTGTTGATGATTAAAAACTGTATAGGTCATCAGATGAAGATGAACTGAAAGCACAACTGCAAGTAGTCAAAGCTTTTTCAGATGATATAAGGATATCATTTGGTCTTGATAAGTGTGCAAAAGTAACCTTTAAAGCAAGAAAACTGCAGCACCAAGAAAACATCAGTTTGGGACAAGAATGCGATATAAAAGAACTTGAGCAAGAGGGAGTGTATAAATATTTCGGAACTGGTGAATGATTAACAATAAAACATGAAGAAATGCTTATAAAACTTAATAAGGGATATTTTAGAAGACAAATTAATCCTGAAAACAGCATTAACATCTAGTAATAAAATTTAAACTATAAACTAGTTTGCTTTTCCTGTCCTAACTTACAGTTTTGGAATGATTGACTGGCTGCAAAACATGTTGGATAGATTAAATAGGAAAACAAGAAGTATGCTTCATACTCACCAAATGATTTATAAAATTCAGTGCATACCAAGTTTATATATTCACCTTTCTGCAGGCGGTATGGGCCTCCTTGAAATTGATTACATGTATAGATCTGCAGTCGTGGGACTACAAACATATCTGCTGACCTCACAGGACCCAAATGTAGTGAAAGTTTGAAACATGAGGAGAATAAATCTAAGATGATGTCCCTGCTTAGTCTAGCAGAAGCATATGGACATCAAGCAGGAATGGAAATCAAACCAGAAGTAGATAAAAATCAGCCGGCAACTGAATCTGCCAAAAAAACAAAAGAAGAAAAATAAGGTGAAGGATCAGATGAGAAAGCAAGAAATGTGGAAAATGCATAAATATAGCTACAAGTATAGAAAACTTCTGGAAGAACCTCATGTTGATCAGGAACGAATGCAGGAATGGTTAAGGAGAGGCGAATTCAAACCGAAAGATGAAAGGTTAATATTGGTGGCCAAGATAGTGGGCTATGCACTTGATTTACAAAGTTCATTGAGCATGTGGGAGAAACAGACAAATGTAGGTTTTGTAAAACAGAATCGGAAACAGTTGCACATTTCATTTCTGATTGTGACATACGAATGGCAGAAAGACTGTATACTGAAAGGCATACTAATGTGGCAAGACTGTTGCACTGGGGTTTGTGTAAACATTATGGTACTGAAGTAGCTGAAAAACACTGCAAACATGAACCACACAGCACCATAGAAAATGATGAAGTCTACATCACTTGGGATCATCCATTACTAACAGTTCAAAAGATAGATGTGAAGAAAACAGATACAGTGATCCATGAAAAGAAGACAAAAGTAGCATTCATCATTGAAATCACTACACCCAGTGACTACAGTGTCTTGTGTACAGAGAGAAACAAAATCATAAAATATCGGGATCTGCAGGCAGAAACAAGAGCAATGTGGAAGATAGATACCCACTCAGTTCCAATAGCAGTAGGAACAACAGGTCTTATAAAAAAGAATCTACAGTCATATTTGGATATGTTACCAATACATGTAACTCCATACGAATTGCAGAAGGAGTTGTTACTGGGCACATTATGGGTGCTGGGAAGAGGACTTCTGGCTGACATCAAAGATTGAAACAATACTCATTTCATGAACTTTAATTGTACTTTCACTTAGGAATGGGGTCCATTCCTGTCATGGTAATAGAAACCCAAAAGACTTGGAGAAATTAAAAAGATATTATACTAGGATTAGGGATCAGGATGGAAATATAATAAAATCAGCAAGCAAAGGAGAGTAGTATTGCTGAAACTGAATTCATCCTCAAATCTTGGTGAATACCCTCACGAGGTAGACCCTGTTTTTAAAAAAATCTCACCAAGGTGACACTGATATATATATATATATATATATATATATATATATATATATGCTGTATTTTATATAGCACATATCATGGTGAGAAGTAAATTTAAAAATAAAAGGTCCGCTGGGTGCACAGGTGAAAGGACTGGAAAAAATGACAATGTAGAATCCTAAAGACACAGAAACACTCAGTTGCAGAAGAAGTAGTAGTTCTCAAAAACTGGCATACCAAAAAAGAGCCATAAAGATGATAGAGTGGACTATTGAGGATAAGAACAAAATTGTGTATTGTTACTATTATGCAAGAAGCTCAGGATTTCCAGATAGAAGATATACAAAAAGATTAAGAGAGAAATTAGAAGAAAGTAAAAATAATTGCACAAGAAAAACTGTTAAAAGCTTCAAATGCAAAATTGTGTTCATGAATATAACAGATTCATGAAAAACATTATATATGCCAAGGAACCTTGGGCCATTTGAAAAAAGAAGTGACTAAGGAAGTGTGAAAATATAGAGAAGAAAATCTACAGATTTTTGAAAAAAGGTATAAAAAAGAAACATGGACATTAGAAAGAAAGAGAGATCTGATATGGTGCAATATTTATGCAAAGGAGAAAGGCAAATCAATAAATACAAAAAAGCACCATTGATATTTAAACAGAAATAAAGGCAAAGGCATGCAGATATGGAACATTTTACAATACAAAAAATAAGTTCACAAAGGGGAATGTAGAACAGAAGATTAGTAAAGTAGAAGTTAAACAAATAAAAGCTGAAGTTATGGAATACCTGAAAAGTGAAAGATTTAATGTAGAAAATCAAATACAGGTTATATTACAGCATGATGGAACAAGAACAACCCCAAGTAAGGAGAAACAGCAAGAGCAGGAGACATCTGAAGAAGAAATATGGACATGGAAAAGAAAAAGAGCTTTAATATAGTACAATATGTATGCAAATGAGAAGCCAAAACTAACTAATGAATACAAAAAAGGAGCACCACAGATATCTGAAGAGAAATTCTGGATATGGAAAATTTTACAATACAAAAAAACAAGAAAACAAAGGGTAAAAGTAGAAAAGAGGATTAGTAATGGAGAAGTTAAAGAAATAGAAACTGAAGTTATGGATTATTTGCGAAATGAAGGATTTAGTGTAGAAAATCTAACTCTAGTAACACCATGGCATGATAGAACAGTGAGTGCACAAATTAAGGAGAAACCGGGGGGTGGGGCTTCTGATCAGTTGCAATATGAAGATACTTTGGAGCCTTCAGTAGCAAACCAGTAGAAAAGTTCATCTGGAGTTGCACAACAAGGGAAGGAACAGGAAACTGCGGCAACCCTGACGCTGTCAGTGTTGTGGTGTGATAGGCCAGTGAGTTCCCATATGAAAGTTAGATGACACAGGATGAAGCTGAAAGAGAATATGTCACAGGAAGATATTCTGGAACTTTCTGTAGAATGCCTGCAGAAAACACAGAATAAAGAATGTTCCCTTAGTTTAGAAGCTGCTTGATTTAATAGAGATGGATAAGCAAAATTAAGATCAATGAAAGAAATAGATTACAGAAAATCAATAAGACCCAAAGCAAATGAATACAGTAATCAAGACTGTTCATAGAAATTCATGCAATATAACAGAAGTAAATAGGATATATTACTATGCAGCTAAATTAATAACAGATAAAGTATTACCACAAAATCACAGGGCAGTAAGCGAGAAGAAGGGGAGAAATCAAATGCCATCATGGAAGTATCAAGTAGAGAAAACTATAAAGCAATTAAGACAAGAAGTGTCATTGTTAGAATATTACAGAAGAGGGAACAGATCAACAAAAATACTCAGAAAAATAGACATGATCAAAGCAATGCATCGTATCAGGACATATCAGGATCTATTGTACACAATTGCAAATGATAAACTTAAGATACCAGCCTAGAGAGAAAATCTTAAAAGATATGTAGATAAATATGAAGGAAAAGTGCAAAGTAAGCAGTATATTAATAACCTAAAAAAGTTTTATAGAGAATTGGGAAGCAAGGCAAAAGGACTAGAAACACCACCAAAAAGGAAGAATTAGACATATTTTGGAGCAATATCTATGATGATCCCGTGGAACATAACAAAGATGTTAAATGGACAGAAGAAGTAAAAGAAAGAATAAGAAGTTCAAATGTACAGGATATGAAATGGGATGAAGTAACACCAGAGAAAATTAAGAAAAGCTTCTAAATGGAAAACCCCAGGCCCAGGTGCAGTACACAATGTCTGGCTAAATGTATTATCATCTTTACATGAAGATTTAGCCCTTAGTTAGAAGTATTTATATGCACACCCTGAACAGATGCCAACCTGATTAAAAACAGAAAAAAAAAACTCCACCTTAACAGTAAACCTGGAAGATGTCCTAAAACTATAGACCAGGCATTGCCTTCCGACTATGCATAAACTATACACTTGAATTGATCCCGACAGTTTATATCATTTAGAAGAAAACTCAGTCATGGCAATAGAACAAAAGGGTAACAAAAGAAAGTTATGTGGAACAAAGGATCATTTGTTGTTAATAAAGTCATAATGGAGAGTTGTAAAAAGGGAAAGAATCCAAGTATGGCATGGATAGACTACAAAAAAACAAGATCTATTGTACACTATTGCAAATAATAAACTAAAGATATCAGCACAGAAATAGACAAAAATAAGAAAAATATAGTTTTTGTAAAATGTCCATGAATAAAAGAGTGCTTGTAAATGTATAAGATGCACCCTACATTGATCGACTACTTTACAGTGACCACGAAACAATGGCAAACCACTTTGTAGCTAAGCCAAGTTAAAGGATAAATAATTATCCTAGGGATAAAAATTCAGAGTAGGATATTCCAGGGTGACTCTGTCACCACTGCTGTTTTGTCTTGCCTTAACCCATTAAGCTGTCTACTTAACAGATTAGGTCATGGCTATGATCTGTTTCCCAGAAAACAACAAAATGTAAAGATTTGTCATCTTTTTGTGGAGGATTTAAAACTGTATAGTTCTTCAGATGAGCAACTGAAAGTACAGCTGCAAGTTGTCAAAACTTTCTCAGATGATATAAAATGCCATTTGGTGTTGATAAATGTGCAAAAGCAACTTTTAAAGCAGAAAAACTGCAGTACCAAGGACATTTCAGTCTGGGACAGGAATTCGATATAAAGGAACTAAAGCAGGAGGGAGTGTATAAATATTTTAACATTCATGAAGGATTGACAGCAAAACGTGAACAAATGTGAATAAAACTTAGTAAGGAACATTTTAGAAGACGAAGAAAATTAATACTGAAAACAACCCTGACATCTAGGAACAAATCCAAGTTATAAACTAATTTGTTCTTCCTGGTCTAACTTAAATTTTAGGGGTGATTGACTGGCCACAAAAGGTAATGGATCACTTGGACAGGAAAACAAGAAAAATGTTTCATGCTTATCCAATGATTTATAAAAATCAGTGTATACCAAGATTATATATTCCCCATTCTGAAAATTGATTACAAATATAGGTCTGCAATTGTAGGACTGCATACATATCTACCAACCTCACAAGATCCAAACATTGTAAAAGTTTTAAAACTTGAAGAGAACAAGTCTAAGATGACTTTCCTGTTCAGGTAAGTGGAAACATATCGGTGTCAAGAAGGCATGGAAATCAAACCAGCAATAGATAAAACCCAAGAAGCAGGTGAATGTGCCAAAAAGAAAAGAAAGAATATAAGGTAAAGGATCAGATGAAAAGGCAAGAACTGTGGAAAATGCATAAATATTGTTGCAAGTATGGAAAACTCCTGGAACAACCTCATACCAATCAGGATCTGATAGAGGAATGGTTAAGGAGGCGTGAATTTAAACCAAAAGGTGAAAGGTTAATATTAGTGTCCCAGTATAGTGGACTATGTAGATGTTGGTTTACAAAGTTAATTAAACATCTCAGAGAAACAGACAAATGGAGGTTTTGTAAAACAGAATTGGAAAGAGACACATCTTGTTGCTGGGTGTGATACACTAATGGCAGAATGCATGTATGTTGAAAAGGATAATAATGTTACAAGACCATTGCATTGGGGATTGTGCAAACATTATAATAATGAAGTAGTAGAGAAGCATTTGAAACATGAGCCAACAGCATTGTAGAAAACGATGAAGCTTATATCATGTGGGATCACCCATTACCAACAGTTCAAAAAACAAATGCAAGAAAACCAGATATAATAGACCATGAAAAAAAGACAAAAGTAACATTGGTCAGTGTCATGTACAAAGTGTCACAAAGTCATAAAATACCAGGATTTGCAGGCAGAAATGAGGGCAATGTGGCAAAAAGATATGCAAACAGTTCCAATATTAGTAGGGGCAATGGGCCTCATAAAAAATTATTTACAATCATATTTTAGATATGTTACTGATACATGTAACTCCATATGAATTACAGAAGAAGTCAGTTCTGGGAACATTTTGGGTGCTGCGAAGAGCACTTTTGGCTAACATGAAATATTAAAACAATACTGATTTCATGAACGTTAATCATACTTTGACTAAGGAATGGGCTCAATTCCTGTCATGGCATTAAAAACCCAAAAGACTCACAGAAATTAAACTTAGATATTATATTCATAAAGTAGAAGATAATATACCAAGAACTAAGTCAACATGGGGATGGGAAAAGGAAATTCATCTGATAAGGATGACTACAATTAGGGAACAGAGAATAAGCAAGAGAGGCCTGGAATTTAGTAGAGTAAGCTGGGAAAGGAACTAAGGTATTGGGAACAAATAATTAGATAGGGAAAGGTAATAGAATGGGAAGAGGCCAAGAAGGCATTTAGACTGCAGGCAAGATATTGCCTTCCTATCAGGAATTGATATCAGAGTACAGGCAAAGAGAAAGGGCTAGGAGAATCCTAAGTGAAAGACCTGCACTGGTTGACTATTTAGATGCATCTTGAACATAAGCTGCTGTTTAAAAAGCTAACAAATTACCATGGCAGATAAAATACTGCATAATAACTATGGGAATCAATCAGAAGAGGTCAGAGCATATGGGGAAGAGAGATTAGATAAGCAATTCATAAAGAAACAATGGCAGCACATATGTATGGCTCCCAAATACTGAATCTTATGAGCAAACATTAATGCTTAGCCATTGAAGACTTAACAGTTCAAGTTTGTAACCTGGATACAAAGATTAATAATGATAGTGAATTTTCCAGGTACAAATTTGAATATAATCGTTCTTTTGCAAGCATTGATTCATATTTAGATAAACTTAAAGCTAACAAGGTTAGGAAACTGGAGAGAGATATGAAGGCTTACAGTGAAGGGTTGGCTTATCCTGTTCCACCTTTATCTCAAGTATGGCATAAAGGTAAACAGCAAGTTTCTACTAACAATACCAACAAAAGGAACACTACAGTTCCTGTTATATTACATCAAGAACCTGACCACCTCTCTCCATCTGGGCCACCGCAAGATACTGTTTCTCAGTCATTTGTTAATAATAATTCAGAACATCAAGATTCTTTTGTTGGGCATTATAATCTGCACTCTAATAATCAAAATTTTTTAGGGGCAAGACAGAAACAACAAACTGTCCACTCCTACCAGAAGAAGAAACCGAAGAACAATTAAACAATGATTTTGTTAATTTTCCTACCCTAATGAACAATACAGTGGTTAATTGTAGCAACATTGATTATTGTGTTTTTAGTAACATGCTTAATAGGAGTGTCGAATTTAGTGATTTGCCTTTATCAACATCCTTATTACAAGATTCTATTGGGGAAGACGAAACTAGTGTTTCCAGTAATAGTCACCCTGTGATTTTACACAACACAACCGGTGACTTTACATTGTATAATTTTTCTAAAACAGATATATACCCTGATTTAATAACTCTACTATCCAAGGGGCAAACTTATGTGCCCCCACGTAGGTTAGATGTAGTTAAAACTATTATTGACTTAAAACTTTATACCAGAAAACTCAATTTGAACATGCTAATGGGTGACAACGTAAACAATGACCTTAGTGCGTTTAGGGTTCCTAGCACTTTCAACCCACCTCTGAATCCCTTAATCAAAACATTCGAACAGTTTTGTGAATTGGACATACGTTATTTAGCACAGTCTAAAACAGTTGTAAACAAAAATAAAGATTTTCTAAAAGAAAGAGAATGTTTAGACTTTATTAAAGTAAATGCAATAAGAATATGTAAGCCAGACAAGGGTGGAGGTGTTGTCATTTTTGACAACGATGATTATTCTAGTAGGATGTTAAAATTGTTAAATTCACCCTCTTACGCTGTAAGTTCACTTTCTGAATTAAATAAAGCGTATAATTTAATTAAGAACGTAATAGAAGATCTTTACATTGAAGGGAGAATCACTCAACCATTATACAATTTTATGTCTATTTCCTTCCCCAGATTCCCTTGTTTTTTTGGTATCCCAAAAATTCATAAAAGCCTCGTGAATCCACCTATGCGTCCTTTAGTTGACAGCAGAGGTTCACCTACGTATACATGTGCCAAAGTTGTGGACTTTATTTTACAAAAATATTTAGTTAACTTCCAACAAATTTGTAAGGATTCATGGACTTTTCTGAGGAATATTAATGATTTAGACTTCAAGCCTAGTAACAACTTCTTGACCATAGACGTCAAGGATTTATATACCTGCATCCCCCACAAGGAGGCTTTAGAATGGATTAATGAGTTGTTATTACTCCAAGGTTGTCCCCCAGATGAGTGTTTATTAGTAGAAGAATTGTTAAGTCTAATTTTAGAAAACAATTTTTTTACTTTTGAAGAAAAGTTTTTCCTTCAAAAAATAGGGGTAGCCATGGGCTCCCCGTGCGGTGCTAGTGTGGCCAATATGGTCATGGCCTATTGGGAGCACGTGTATGTGAACAATAATTGTAGTTTTAAAGAACATATAGTTTTCTATACTCATTTTTTAGATGACATCTTTATATTATTTGATGGTGACGAAGCACTTAGTGAAAAATTGGTTGAGTATTTAAACACAACCACTTCCTTTTTAAAATTTACACACTTGTTTGATGTCAACTCCATTGCTTACCTAGATATAACACTATCTAAGGACAGTGTATTGGGCAGGTATACAGCAGCCATCCATAGGAAGAATACTTACTGCAACTCAATGCTCCATTTTACAAGTTGTCACCCACACCATCAGAAACGGGCCATAGTAAAAGGTCAATTGGTCCGTGCCGCACGTATTATCACCATTGATGGTGAATTTTATGAAGAATGTGAACATATGAAAATGATGTTTTTAGCCCGTGGTTACCCTGAACCTCTGATTAATGATTTAATCAACGAAGTTTCAATGAAACGTCAGTCACATTTTTATACACCGTTGTTAAATAAGACTAGTAATGGTCCAATTTGTAACAATGTTGTGATGAATAACTTGGCTGAAACTTCTGAAATTCAGGATGTTCCTACGGTGTTTTCAACTTCCTTTATTACTACATATAACTTGGATAGTAACAGTTGTTTTAGAATCTTGAAGAAAAACTGGGAAATTTTTAAGAGTGATAGTAGTGTCTTTAACAGTGTAGGTAAATACCCACTTGTGACTTATAGGAGGGGTATGAACTTTAAAACTTATTGTGAAGTTAAGAAATCTAACACTGTTAGGACACCTGGTATGTACAAATGTCAAACCTGTAATTATTGTTCATATATTATAGAATCTAACAGGTTTAGTGTGAATAATGTACATTATAACTTGAAATGGAGAAACAATTGCAACTCTAAGTTAGTTGTGTATCTTGCTAAGTGCCAGTTTTGTCCAGCGTTCTACGTTGGCAAAACTGAAAGAAAACTTCTAAACCGTATTTATGAGCACTTGTATGCTATCAGGAAAAATAAAACTGAAAATGCTTTGGCAAAGCACGTTGGTGCTTTTCCTGACCATAAGTTTAAATTCATTGTAATAGATCAAGTCTACAGTGATTTTAGAGGTGGCCCTGAGGTTCTTAAACTTGATAAAATGGAACTTTCCTGGTAAATTAGATTAAATGCTTATTGTTTGCCAGGTTTAAATGAAGGTTGCATTTTGAGTAGTATATTAAAATTGAAAAATCTAAGACGTTGAAAAACCTTTTGACATTTTAATATATATTAGGTTTTTAACAGCAGTGTTTATTTAGCATTTTAATATATGGTTATTTATATAAAACTGGTAAAAGTAAGGTGGCATTCATGTATTCAAAGTGTAGTATTTGTTTAAGTGATTTTTAAATTAATTATGTACGTTTTATGATTGGTTGGTTAAGAGTATTTAAATGAGTTGTTTTACTGTGTGATTTGTCTGATGAAGTTTGTGATTTGTCATAAACGAAAAGCGCTTTACAACAATACTTCAATTGTGTGTGCCTCTTTCATCTTGCTCAAGTTTTATTTAGTTCGTTTGTTTTTTGTTTTACCAGTTTGTGAATTCATGTACAAAGTGTCACAAAGTCATAAAATACCAGGATTTGCAGGCAGAAATGAGGGCAATGTGGCAAAAAGATATGCAAACAGTTCCAATATTAGTAGGGGCAATGGGCCTCATAAAAAATTATTTACAATCATATTTTAGATATGTTACTGATACATGTAACTCCATATGAATTACAGAAGAAGTCAGTTCTGGGAACATTTTGGGTGCTGCGAAGAGCACTTTTGGCTAACATGAAATATTAAAACAATACTGATTTCATGAACGTTAATCATACTTTGACTAAGGAATGGGCTCAATTCCTGTCATGGCATTAAAAACCCAAAAGACTCACAGAAATTAAACTTAGATATTATATTCATAAAGTAGAAGATAATATACCAAGAACTAAGTCAACATGGGGATGGGAAAAGGAAATTCATCTGATAAGGATGACTACAATTAGGGGAACAGAGAATAAGCAAGAGAGGCCTGGAATTTAGTAGAGTAAGCTGGGAAAGGAACTAAGGTATTGGGAACAAATAATTAGATAGGGAAAGGTAATAGAATGGGAAGAGGCCAAGAAGGCATTTAGACTGCAGGCAAGATATTGCCTTCCTATCAGGAATTGATATCAGAGTACAGGCAAAGAGAAAGGGCTAGGAGAATCCTAAGTGAAAGACCTGCACTGGTTGACTATTTAGATGCATCTTGAACATAAGCTGCTGTTTAAAAAGCTAACAAATTACCATGGCAGATAAAATACTGCATAATAACTATGGGAATCAATCAGAAGAGGTCAGAGCATATTGGGAAGAGAGATTAGATAAGCAATTCATAAAGAAACAATGGCAGCACATATGTATGGCTCCCAAATATGCGACAAAGTCTAGAAGATTTAGCATTTTTGCTTGGACGTGTTTACATAAGTACTTTTATACCAAAAGTATTCTCCAAAAAAATTTCCCCGGGTAGATGGCAAATGTTGGAGGTGTAATGAGTAAGAAAGAGATACCTGGAGCACATGTTTTTGGAGTGTAATCACTTGTCAGATTTTACAAATTCCATACAGAGTACTTAAGTAGTGGATAAGCAAATGTATGAAACTAAGGAAATTATTTATTTATTTTTTTGAGCTGAGATTTAGGATCTGAATTGCCCAGACAGTTTAATTCTGATGGCTGCCAAAAAGCAATTTCTAGAAAATGGAAATTAAAGTCTAAACCAACCATAAGTGAAAATTGTAAAGGAGATAAAAGTACAGGAAAGGGGATCTTTAGAAAAGGGAAGGAGTAAGTTACATAGAAAAAATGGAGATTGCGGTAACAGTGATTGCAGAAAAAGGATTTGGAGGAGGATTCAGGTTTAAGAAAAGACAGAAACTCAACAATTTATGTGGTGTTGGATTAATTATATTGTAGAGGGAAAAAAAAAAAAAAAAAATATATATATATATATATATATATATATATATATATATAAAATAGAAGATTATGTGTAATGTATAATGTTTGTAAATGTGACCTTAATATGGTTTGATTACTTTTATTTAAATGTAAGTTTGCCTGTGTCACAAGTAATAACTCAATAAAAGTGTTTTAAAAAATGGAATAAGCCAATGAAAATGCATGAGATCAGGAATATTTTTTTTCAATATTACTCTAATTCAGTTAAAAAGTTAATAGAACATCACGTTTTGTAGCAATATGCATTTTTGAATATTAAGTACAAAACTCTAATGACTGGCATTATTGACTGTAATCATGTCTGATATACCAGAAAATCAAGAATGTTATGAGGGACAGAACAAACATCTGTAGCAAAATCAGGGACATTCTGCAAAAATAGGAACAGCGAAGAGGTTTGTGTCACAGGAATGTCTGGTCGCAGTACCCCATTCCAGGATTGGAGTACTTTTTAGATGTGTGGAATTTTAAATGATATATTTGTAATTTTCTGAATATTATTCTAACTATGAATAAGCCTCAGCATAAGAATTTAAGAAACTGTAGTTTTAATGACTGAGATAATTTAAACTATATATCCTTAAAATCTTAAGCCCATGCTTCTTCACTTCCAGATAATTTAGTATGGTTTCACCTTACTATAACATCCATAGTACCAACAAAATAATTAAAGAAACTGCAGCCATAGTCAACCTTCCATCTTCAAAATATGGAACACTGTACTATCTCTTATAAGGTAGAATAAATGGGCTCCTCCACTTTTGCCTTATTTTACTTTCTGTGCATATGTTTTTTTTTCCTGTCTCACTATTATTTTTCTGGATTGTCTCTGCATCCTCCTTTTGTACTTTCTCCATAATGCCTCCCCAGGAAACATCTCCTTCATTTTCTGGCTCACTCTGTATCACCATTTCTTTAAGTAAATAATCCCCTCAACCCTCTAGACTGGATAAGACTGGATTCCTCAGAATCTTGCACACATTCTCTGGTCTAAATATTTGCTTTCGCCTTCATTTCTTTCACCACTCCATCTTCTCCTTCTCTCTCCATCTGGCTCCCTGTTTCCCATGGCCATCTCTGTTCCTGGAAATTAAACTGGAAGTGATCCTCAAAATGGGTCCCACTCACAACAATAATGAGTAGGGAAAGTTCCACAATGCCCTGTCCAAATTTCCCTTAGTAGTATAATTGCAGCTCAGGTGTCCCATGAAAGGCTGCCACTAGTCTAGCGAGACTAACCTTGTCAGCAAAAGATAAATACATTTAAAAACTATGCTAATTAGATTTCCAGATTTTTGGCTGGCTGTACATACTTTTCAAGGGCCTTTGTACCTATTTCAGTGTCTGCAGGTTGAGAGGTATGCTTCCCTTCCAGCAAGATGAGCCTTGAATGAAATGGAGCCATAGGCCAGAGGCTCAGTGATGCCCCCCCTCCCCATTTGCTGGGGCCCTCATTCACCAAAACCTGACTGGTGTTTACATGATAATAACTAATAAACTTGATTGCTACAAGAGACTATAAGAATGTGTGGAGCCACGTCACCACTGAGACTACCTGGCACCACATTACCCTAGAGATTACCTGGAGCCACATCACCCCTGAGAATATCTGGAACCACATGACCCCTGTTATGTTATTTTATAAAAAGATCATTGACCACCTACCTAAGACTAGTTGGTATCCATCACCAGTACTGGCAATATAGTCCATCAAATTCAGTCTCCTTTTAATTTTCCCAGTTCTTTTGGGTTTCTAATACCATGACAGGAATGGACTCCATTCCTATGTCAAAGTTTGATTAAAGATCTTGAAATTAGTATTGTTTCAGTCTTTGATGTTACTCAACAGTACTCCCTACAAGCACCTACAATGTGCCCAGAACTGATTCCTTCTGCAATTCATATGGAGTTACATGCATGGGTAGCATATCTAAATATGACTGTAAATTCTGTTGTATGACACCCATTGCTCCTATTACTATTGGAACTGTCTGGGTATCCTTCTTCCAAATTGCCCTCATTTCTGCCTGAAATGGTGGCATTTTATGACTTTGTGTCTGTGTGTATGACACTGTAATCACTAGGTATTGGAATATCAGTGATCAATATTACTTTTATCTTCTTTTCATGGAGTACTATATCTGGTTTTCTTGCATCTATTTTTCCAGCTGTTGGTAATTGGTGATACCATGTGATAAACTTCATCATTCTCTGCAATGTTTTGTGGCTCATGTCTGCAGTACTTCTCAGCTACTTCAATATTGTAATTCCCAGTGCAACACTCTTGTCACATTATTATGCCTTTCAGTATACAGACCATTAGTGTATCACACCAAGCAACAAGATGTGCAACTGTTTCCAGTTCTGCATTACAGAACCTGCATTTGTCTGTTTCTCCCACATGTTCAATGGAGTTTGCAAACCAGCGTGTACATAGTCCACTAACCTGGGGTTCCAATATTAACGTTTCATCTATTAGTTAAAATTCACCTTCCTTAACTATTTCTGTGTCAGACCCTTTTCAACATAAGGTTGTTCCAGGAGTTTTCTCTACTTGGAACTATAATTATGCCTTTTCTACATTTCTTACCTTCTCATCTGAGTCTTCTCCTTATATTCTTTCTTTTGTTTTTTGTCACATTCAGCTACTGCCTGATTTTTGTCTGCTTGTGGTCTGATATCCATTCCCACTTGACACTGAAATGCTTCTGCTAAACTATGCGGGGAACTCATCTTAGACTTGTTCTCCTCGTGTTTTAATACTTTGGCTATGCTTGAATCTGCTGAGGTTAGCATATGCATATGCAGTCCTTCAATTGCAGATCTATACATGTAATCAGTTTTTAGTAGGCCCATATCTACTTTAGAATGGGGAATATATAATCTTGGAATACATTGACATTTATAGATAATTCGATAAGTATGAACCATTTTACTCGTTTTCCTGTCCAACAGTTCCAGTACCTTTTGGGGCCAATCAGTCACCCCAAAAGTATAAGTTAGAACAGGAAGAGCAAATTGGTTTATAGCTTTGATTTTGTTCCTAGATGTCAGGGCTGATTTCAGTATTAATTTTAGTTTTCTAAAATATTCCTGAGTTTTGTTTGCATTTCTTCAAGCTTTATTGTTGATCCTTCATCAGTTCACAAATATTTATACACTCTCCCCTGTTCAAGTTCCTTTATATCACATTCCTGTCTCAGACTGATATGTTCTTGGTGCTGTTGGTTTCCTGCTTTAAATGTTGCTTTTGCACATTTATCAAGACCAAATGACATTTTTATATCATCTGAGAAAGTTTTGACCATATACAGTTGTGCTTTCAGCTCCTTATTTGATGAATTATACAGTTTTAAATCATCCACAAAAAAAAAAGATGAGAAGTCTTTTCACTTTGTTGTTTTCTGGGAGCCAAATTGTAACCATGACCTAATTTGTTAAGTAGAGAGCTTTATGGGTTAAGGGCAAGACAAAAGCAGCGGTGACAAAGAGTCACCCTGAAATATTCCCTGGGATAATAATTGTCCTTTATCATGGCTTTCCTGCAAAGTGGTTTGCCACTGTTTCATGGTCACTGTAATCTAACTGATCTATTTAAGGTGTATCTTATACATTTGTAACAACACCTTTATCCACCATGGTGGGATGCTGTTGAATGCTTTTTTGTAATCTATCCATGAGATACTTAGATTCTTTCCATTTTTACAATTCTACATTATAACTTTATTTAGCAACAAATGATTCTTTGTTCCATATGACATTCTTTTGTTACCCTTCCATTCTATTGCCAAGACTGAATTTTCTTGTAACTATAAATTTTCTCAGCATCAACTCTAGTATATAGTTTATACATCGTTGGAAGGCATGTTATTGCCCTATAGTCTTTAGAATGGGTTGCAGGTTCACTCTTAAGGAAGAGTATCATTTTTCCTGTTGTTAACCAGGTTGGTGTCTGTTTGGGATGTGCATATAAATTGTTCTTACTCAGGTCTAAATCTGCATCTAAAAGTATTAATACTTTTAGCCAGGAGTTAGGTACTGCATCTGGGTCTGGGGGTTTCCAATTAGGAGTGTTCTTGATTTTGTTTCATTTTCTCTGGCTGTTATTTCATCCCATTTCATATCCTGTACATTTGAACTTCTTAGTGTTTGGTTTTCTTCTTCTGTCCAATCAGCATTTTTATTATGTTCCACCATGTCTTCATAGATATGTCTCCAAAATGTGTCTATTTCTTATATTCTTTGGTGGTGGTTCTATTCTTTTTGCTTTGTTTCCCAATTTTCTATAAAACTTTTTGTGTCATCAATGACTTGCTTATTTTGTACTTTTCCTTCATCTTTATCTGCATATCTTCTAAGTTTTTCTGCCTGTGCTGATATCTTTAGTTTATTATTTGCAATAGCATACAATAGATCCTGGTCTGTTCTGATACTGCTCATTGCTTCGATCATGTCTCTTTCCTTTGTTCCCTCTTCTATACTCTTCTACAAGTGACACTTTTTGTCTTAATTGCTTTATAGTTTTCTGTTTGAAACTTCCATGATGGCATTTGATTTCTTCCCTTCCTTTCCCTTACTGCCCTGTGTTTTTGTGTCAAGACTTTATCTGTTATTAATTTAGCTGCACAGTAATATATCCTATTAACTTCTGCTATATCACATGAATTTCTGCTAATAGTCTTGATTACTGTGTTTGTTTTATCAGACTTCTAACATTTTTGGACTTATTGACTTTCTGTAGTCTATTTCTTTCATTGATCATAATATGTCTATCCATCTTTATTACATCAATAAAACCTTCCCCTTGTTCATTTTCTTCTAAACTGAGGGCACATTCTTTGTTCTCATTTTCTTGTGGGTATTCTGCAGAAAGCTCCATAACATCTTCTTGTGACATATTCTCTTCAGATGAATCCTACATTATCAATTTCTCTTTCGTATTAGAACTCGCTGACCTATCACTCCACAATACTGACTGTAAGAGTTGTCAGTGTTTCCTGCTCCTTCCCTTGTTGAGCAACTCCAACTGAACTTTTCCTTCTGAAGGCTCCATAGCATCTTCATGTAGAAAGTGATCAGATGCTTCTCATTCTACCTGTTTCTCCTTAATCAGGGGACTCATAGTTCCATCATGCTGTGACATTACCATAGATGGATTTTCTGTACTAAATCCTTCATGTTGCAGGTAATCCATAACTTCAGTTTCTATTTCTTTAACTTCTCCATTACTAATTGTTTATTTATTTTTTGTATTGAGAAATGTTCCATATCCGGATGCCTTTGTCTGTATTTCTCATCAAATATCTCTGATGGTGCTTTTTTGTACTGATTAGTTTTACTTTCTCCTTTGAATAAATATTGCACTACATTAAATCTCTTTTTCTTTCCCATGTCCTTATTTCTTCTTCAGATGTCTCCTGCTCTACTTCTTTTTCCTTACTTTGGGAACTCATTGTTCCATAATGCCATGACATAATCTGTGTTAGACTTTCTACACTCATTTTTCACTTTGCAGGTATTCCATAACTTCAGCTTCTATTTGTTTAGCTTCTACTTTACTAATCTGCTCTTCTACGTTCCCCTTTGCGATCTTGTTTTTTATATTGCTAAATTTTCCATATCTGGGTGCCTTTGTCTATATTTCTCTTCAAGTATCTTTGGAGCTTTTTTTTTGTATTAATTAGGAGGTTGACATGATGGTTAAGATGTTTATCTTACAGGCTCAAGGTACAGGGTTTGATTCTCACATGGGGTAATTATCTAGGCTTGAAATGACCCACAAGGGCAGTTAGCCTAGTACGAACCTATGATTAATTTGTCTTTCTCCTTTGCATAAATATTGCACAATAGCAGATCTCTCTCTCTCTCTTTCCCATGTCCATGCTTCTTTTTTAAACCTTCCAAAAATATCTAGGTTTTGTTCTTTATATTTTCATACTTCCTCAGTCGCTTCTTTTTCCAAACAGCCAAAAGTTTTTATTTCTGTATAATGTTTTTTATGGCTCAGTTGTATTAATGAATGTAAATTTGCATTTGAAGTTTTTGACAGTTTTTCTTGTTTAAGTATTTTTCTTTCCTCTAATTTCTCTTTTAATATTTTTGACTATCTTCTACCTAATGTTGGGCTTCTTGCATGACAGTGACATTACATAAATTCTTTCTTATCCTCGGCAGTCTACTCTATCATCTTTATGGCTCTTTTTTTGGCCTGTCAGTTTTTGTGCTTTTTGTGGGCTGCTACTTCCTTCTACAACAGGGGGGTGGGACCATCCTCCTTCTGAGGCTGGCCTAACACCATTCTATGAATGGTTCCGTATCTTGAGGAATCTACACTGTCATTTCTTCCAGTGCTGGCACCAGTGTGCATACCAGGATTGGGCACTGACTCTGTCCTGCCATGTGTAAGAAGAGACCACTACTGATCACAGCATGGGCACTGCATAGACTGTTATTTTTATAGCATTTAATTTTGGGCATTGGTCTGATTTCAACAAGCTATTGCCTTTTACATGGGAACACATTATGAGTACCAATTATCATCCATGATGGGAAGCACAAATCTAGAGTCAGTTGTTTAGAAGAATCAAGTCCTCATGTGTCAGTACTAGGGGCAGACTATGTCCACTATATCCTCATGAGAGTATTATCCACACTGGCCATGTAGTCTGTTTCCTGCCCTAATATCACACACTACCGAATAAGTATAGAATGTCCTAGAGATGAGCCTTATGTAATAAAGTATAGTAACCTAAGTGTATCATGTTTGCATTTTAGGTACTATTTTTTTCTAAACAGTCCATAATATTCACTGACTCGTTTCAGAGAGGTATCTGCAAATGGAGCAATAATGCATTTCCTGTAAAATATATTCTGGAAGATTGTTTCTGCAGTGTACTACCATGATCTGACTACAAAGTAAACAACCTGCATTACTAGCTGATGTCACTGGGATTAAAGAGCAATTTAGACAGGGTTGTGTCCTGAGGTCACACAAATGCAGTATAATATAATGTAAAGACATTAACCAGGCATGCTAGTACTTCTTGCCACCAGTGATATCATTATGTCAAAATATTTGAGCACTGTTTGGATCAGTAAGTAGCTTATTTGTTCTTATATGCATTACCACTGGCCATTCCCAACAGTAGATGCTAGGGCACTTTATTGCTTGTGGATATTCTCAGAGCAAAGCAAAAATTGCAGCCAGAGTCACCTACAAAATCCAATAAATATCTACTATTGTTGTATCAAACCTAATTTAAAAAAATGCATAACAAACATGTGCAGGTATGAATCTAGATATCTGATTTGCTTTATGAATGTATAGGATAATATGAGTCAAAGTAGTGCAGACATTTAAGTGTGACTGCTTAAAGGTGCATACGGCTTTGTGTCGTGGTACTCATGATCACTTGCCTCGTATTGTTTCTAAGTTCCTGTGCTCTACCTAGTTGATGTTTAGCATGAATGCACTATATGCTTACATACTAGCCAGCCCCTGTATACTGGTGTATTTATATGTAGCCTCTAGATTTTCTAAAGTAACCACTAAGTGTTGAAAGAAGATTATGCTCATATGTTATAACAGCTGCCTAGCCCATTGATTTAAAAATGTACCTTTTAGTGTAATAATTAAAGTTTCCAAGAAATTTAATTTTACTGCTGTTTTTGTATTCTTTACATGAACCATATGTCTTCTGGGACATGCAGACTCACAACTATGGAAACCTCCAACTTGAGAAAAGTGATTGGTTGATCAGATCAGTTGTCTACCCAGTTCAAGAAAATGCTGAAAGATAGCATTGCCATCACGAGACATTCACTAAACAAACCACTTTAAAAAAATGTCAGAATGCCACTTCTGCAGTGGCACAAAATCCAGAAAGAAATTCCATCTGGATATCATGGCCAGTGAGATGCCATATAAAGCCAATCATTAACTGGTTTAGAACTGACTGCAAAAGAGCAAATTAGTAGTCAAAGGTTGGGGCAGTGACCAGGCAAAGAAGAGAAGCTGATCTGATTTAAATCTCAATCATAGCTCTCCTCTTGAAAGAGAAAAGATGAGGCTCAGAATGAAAAAGGCACTTCTAGTTAGACAGTATCCTAGTGGACCTCCTAGTTGCCTATCCCTAAGGCCAGTCCTGTTTTTTCACATGACTGACCAGTGTCCTGACAAGCACAAGTCTTCATTCCCTGAATCATAAGGGGACAGCTGGCAGTGTGTCATGTCAGGATATCGCTCAAGGAGCAACGGACTACAACAGAAGCTAATTAGAAACAAGTGAAGTATACAGATCATGGCAAGAAGACAAAAAAAAAGCTTTTGACCTTTAAACTGCTACATCTTTCACATGTTGTATTATTTTATTTAATGATTAATTGGTTTTCTGAGAACATAAGGCAATTGCTACATTGCCTTTGGATGCCTAAATCTACCAAGCTGGCCATGGACACATTTTGGAATTGCATATCAATGTTGCCTGGTCTGTAATAGAGTTGGCTGTTTAGGAATAAGAATGGGTTATAACAGGGGTCTCCTAGGTTTGTTTCTGGGGTTAAGGGCAGGATGATATATAATGCTCGGATACATTAGTGGATTTGATGCACAAGCTAGCTGCTTTAAGCTGATTTCTGCACAATGTCACACCATTTAACATGTTTCAGAGCTAATCCTAACTTTATAGGTAAATTTTCTGTCAAGGTGTTTGCTGCTATACAGGGCACTGCTTACCACTAAGGCCCAGCGGAAAACTCCATGCAGAGAAAAAAAGTTTGAAAACTGACTCCTATGCCCTTTAGCCAATAAATAACCACACTTTGAACTTCCATCACTGATTCCCCACTCAGAGAGACCATGTAAACACCTTCTGCTACAAGATGTCTGACCCTGGAATCTGTTAATGTAAAAGCACAACTAAAACATCTCTCAAGTGCAGATTAAACAACAAACAACTAGCATTACTTCCCAATTTAGAGAGATTAAGTAAACACGTTCTGCCACAAGATGTCGGACCCTGGAATCTGTTAATGTAAAAGCACAGCAAAAGGAGCTCTCAAGTGTAGATTAAACAACAAACAACTAAGTTCCTGGCTAATTTGCCCTTTTACAAAGAGTTTTGGAAGCAGGCAGACTAGACAATTCAAGAAACTGAGAAATTACTATTTTTCCACAAAATTATACAAGTGCTTTAAAAATGCTTTGAGACAGCAGTGTTCACTGTATAAAGCAAGTACAAATATAGTTAATAAAGAAAATATTCTTAGCTTGGATGGCTCTACATGCAGTTGCAGCACTGGAAAAGCATTGCAGAGTTCTCTGCAAGTGAACAAACAGCCTTGCAACTTGCCTGATTTATAGTAGAGAAAAAAAGCTTGTAAACTGACTGCTGTGTCTTATAGCCAATAAACATCCAGACCCACGGTGGTGGTGCTGCGGTAGCATTGTCGCCTCACAGTAGGACGCTGTACGGTTCGATTCTCAGCTAGAGCATCTTCTGCATGGAGATATGCGTGAATGGGTGTACCTTCGTTGAAGGTTGTGCATCAGGGCTGGTAACTCGGCACGTAAAAATCAATTACCAATCATTAGCAGACCGGAGTTCCGCTGTGGCAACCCCTAACCGGGAAAAGACGAAAGACACAAACAAACTTTGAGCTTCCTCTAGTGGTTCCTAATTCAGAGAGCCCAGGAAAAAACTGTCAAAGTAAGTATCAAATCCTGTACCTTGCATCTGTGAGGTAAACACATTAACCATTATGTCAACTCCCAAGCTTTGCTCCTTAAAGCTTTGTTGTTCAGAACTTATATTTTGGCAGGGATACTCTTAGCAAATTGGCTTGATAAGGCCATATTAGTAGCTATCCAGAATGACCCCCATGATGGTTCATTTAAAGAATCTAAGAACTTCACCTAGACAAGAATACTGAGACCCTCCTATGCAGCCAGGACCAAGGATTATGTTTACAAACAAATATTTGGTGACTGATGACCTATACATCCTAGCCAGGCTGTGCCAAAAAGAAACATGGAGACACTGTGTGGGTTCACCACCTACATAACTGCTCTGAACCTCAATCAATAAACTGTTAAATCCATGGCAAGGTACACAGTCAAGTGGCAGGCAGAATCAGAATGGATTAAGACAGACTAGCTCCTGGCAGCAGAAATGACTTTTGGGAGAGGGATTGTCACCCATTCTGTGGGGAAGGAGCCTGCCTTTGAGCAGGAGGTTGAAAACTGCCAGATATATTTAGTTTATCTTACCTCTACACACATAATAGGCTCTGTAACCAAACATCTTGAGTGATGGTGCTCTCTCTCAAGCTTTGGAGATGACCTTCAGAACAGTTCTTGGACAGGTATGGGAATACTCACAAATCCCTTGGTGGATGATGTCCAGCTGGGGTTTTTGTCAGTAAATGAGAGGGTCACATGAGTACATCTCAAATCACAGAAAGGAAAACGTTATCTGTTGTTTCAAAATATGCCTTTTTAGAGACTACAGCTGCATTGCTCCAGATGGTACCACTTATAGGTTCTGTAGTTCTAATGGGAAACGTCCATGCTTAGATTGGGAAAGATGGAGATATGTGGAGGGATGTAAACTGGAAGGTATGATGTTCTTGATTTCATTCCAGTGGGGAATTGTTTTTGGACTTCTGTGCTAGTCTTTGATTGTACATAAGAAACACCATGTTTAAACACATGGATACTTGTGTGGATTTGATACCAGAACGCTTTGATTAACTGTGTAGCATGTCATCAGACTTGAGGACATCTGTTCTACACCCTTGGGTCTTGAAATATGCTGAGCTGCCAACTGATAACTATTTGGTGGGGAACTTGATCAGGTCACTGGAGAAGTAGCTGTCAGGCTTTCGGAGCCCAAAGATATAGTAAGGGTAACCTAGGAATGCCTAGCCAAAGTTTTTGTGTACAATGAGTTCAGCTCCTACCTTCAGAGGAGCTGTTCCTGTATACGCATGTAGGCTGAGGATGTGGAGCCTTGAGGGGCAATCAACAGGCCTCATACATGAGCATTGAAAGTGGGTTATCAGTATGTATGCAGATACCTCGCAGATACCTCTCATATTACTGGCACTGACATTTTCAGAGAACAGACCCAGTCAGATGTTTCACTCTATCTCTTTATATTTTGCTGACCATGCTGTCCTACTATTAGTTTAAATTGTTATCTGTAGCTGTTCTGCAATAATAAATAAATGGATCGACAGCTCATTTAATAGTTTTATCTGTGTGTGTGTGTGTGTGTGTGTGTGTGTGTGTGTGTGTGTGTGTGTGTGTGTGTGTGTGTGTGTAATGTAAGTATATACATTATACAAATATATATATATATATATATATATATATATATATATATATATATATATATATATATGCACACACATTTGTTAACAGGTTTGAGCATTGATCTCAGTGGATCACTAGCAAAACAAAAAACTCAAAACTTAAAATGATCAGTTACAAACAAGAAAGATAATTGAGGTGGGGACACACATTATATCTGTTTCTTGTAAAACTTTAAGGACAGTAGGCAACATTTACAAATGTTTAGAATTCACATAATTTCCAGTATGATACAATATTAGGGACGCTTTTTATGGATGAGTGGTAGAGATCTTCAGCTGAGTAAGCAGATTATGGAGAGTAGGACAGAGTAGACAGGAAGAATTTGGGACAAAGTAGAGAATGGGTGGGAAGGGGGTGTTGTGAAGGAAAGGGAAGGGAAAAGAGGAGTATATAAAGAGAAAGTACAGTTGTGTAAAATCGTACCATAACGGTATATGTCCTTGCCTTCACTGCTGCAGTATTCATTACCATATGGGATTCCCTGCCATGGAAGCCCGAATGTCCGGCCATTCTACCAAAGACTACTTGTTGCTTATTTAAAAGGTACACCGAACATCACCAAAATGCTCCTTGCATAGCATAGGGCATAAAGGTGATATACAGGCCTACCATAAACAGAACTGATTGCCCCAGTAGGAACTCCAGTCCAAGGACCCCAAAAGGGAATCTGTGCATCCAGGAAGGCAAGAGACTAGGGGGATGAAGGGAGGGAGCAAATACTGCAACAGTGAAGGCAGGGACATTTACCATTATGGTAAGATTCTACACAACTGCACTATATGCTTACATTCATTACTGCAGTATTCATTACCAGATGAGAGAGTGCCAAAGCTCAAGAGGAAGCTGGGGATGGAAAAGGAACAGAAGATTCCCCTAAAAGGCCATGAAGAATGACACTAGCAAAACCAGCCCTAGCTCTAGAGATACCATCTAACTTGTATTTCATGCTAAAGGTATGCACAGAAGTCCACGTAACTGCTTCAAGAATAGAATTAGTATGTAAGCCGTTGAAAAAAAGCACCAGAGGAAGCCTCAGCTCTAGTAGAATGAGCCTTAACTGAAGAAGGAAGACTCTTGGCATGAAAAAATGTAATAAAAGGAAATAGTCTTAGAAATCCAAGAAGGAATAGTTTGTTTGGATACAGCAAGTCCCAAAGCTCTAGGATGAAGAGAAACGAATAACTGATCAGATTTTCTAATAGCCTTAGTCTTAGCCAAATAAACTCTAAGTTGCCTATGCATGTCCAAAGTATGCAGCACCATCTCACTGTCATCTTGCGGAGACGGGGAAAAAAAGTAGGCAGATTAAAAGGCTGGTTAAGTGAAAGCTCATTAACCACCTTAGGCATAAAAGAAGGGTTAGTGTGCAAGGACACCCTGTCCTTATGACAGATCAAAAAAGGAGGACAAGCCATAAGGGCCTGCAGCTCAGACACCCATCTGCCAGAAGTAAGAACTAACAAAAGAAAAGTCTTCCAAGAATAATGATGCAAGGAGGCTGAAGCAGCAGGCTCAAAAGGAGCCTGAGTCAACTTAACCAATACAAAGTTAAGATCCCAGGGAGGAGGAACAGGCTTTCTGGGAGGTCTAATATTAAGGAAGCCTTTAAGAAATAGTTTCACCTCAAATCTAGAAGCTAGAGGAGTAGAAAAAGACAGACAAGCAGAGATAGCTGATAAGTGGGCCTTAATAGAAGAATGTGCCAAATCAGCATTGAGCAACTCACACAAATAAGAGAGAACCAAAGAAACATCCACAGTAAGTGGGTCCAGGTTGCAAGAGAGACACCAAGTAGAAAACCTCCTCCATTTGGATAAGTAGGATTTCCTGATAGTAGGTTTCCTGGCTTCCTGCAGGACTTGCAGCACATCCTCCGAAAACAGGTGTCTATGAGAAATCACAATCCTATCACCCACAGTGTCAGTTGAAATGTGGGGAGGTGGGGATGAATGAGAGATCCCTTGTCTTGTGTGATTAGATCCACCCTGTGAGGTAACTTGTGATGGTTGCTCTTGGCTAGATGCAGAAGTAGAGGGAGCCAGTGCTGTCACAGCCAAAAGAGAGTCACAAACAAGATTTTGGTAGCATCCTGTTGAATTTTGAACAGGACTTTCAGAATGAGAGGAAGGGGAGGGAATGCATAAAGAAATATCCCCTTCCAAGAAAATGAGAGGGCATCATCCACCTTCCATACCAGAGGATCTGGGACTCTGGCACAAAATAGAGGAAGTTGTCTGTTCAGAGGCAAGGCAAAAAGATCCACTTGAGGAGTATCCTACTGGTGGATAATATCCAGAAACACTTCCCTGTGAAGCATCCATTCATGGACTGAGTTAAGGACCTGCTAGGGAAAAGTGGGATGAAAAGGAATCCCTGGATTCAGAGACAATTGCTGAATCTACCATTGAAGTTCATGTATGAGACAAGGAAGAAGAGGAACAACAAGGTCTAGAGGATGTGCATGTTGGAGTCACACTGACTTCAGAAACCATTGAAACTTTCTCATGTGAACTTTGGCCAGAGGGAACATCGGAATGGTGGATGCCATAAAATTCAGAGCTCTCAGAAACTCCCAGGTGGTAATGGAAGTCAGTTGAAGAAGAATGCGAAAGAAAGAAATGAGAGTTAAGGCCTTCATCAGGGGCAGGGATGCAAGCACTGGCACCATCTGAATTCTGCATACCATAAAACCATGACCCTGAGAAGGAGTCAGAGAAGACTTTTTGTAATTTATAGTGAACCCCAGGTGCTGAATAAGGTAAAGAAGATTTTGCAAAAGGGTCTCTGGAAAGGACGTCTGAATCAACAGGTCTTCTAAGTAAGGAAATATTTGGATACATTAAAGCCTTCAAAAAGCAATCACAGGAGCACGGCATTTGGTGAACACCCATGGGTCAGTAGAAAGCCCAAAGGGCAAAGCCAGAGTACTGAAAATGCCAGGAAGCAACAGAGAAATGCAAAAACTTCCTGATAGATTGGAATATGGAGATAGGCATCCTTGAGATCCATAGACACCATACAGGCCTGAGGAAGCAAGACAGGAAACAGAACCTGAAGGGACAACATCAGAAAGGAAGGAACTTTTAGAAAAGTGTTTAAATGAGAGAGGTCTAGAATAGGTCTCCAAGTGCCCTCTTTCCTGGGCACTAGAAACAGTCTGGAGTAGAACCCTTTCCCCCTTTGGGACACAGGCACCTCTTGAATAGTACCCTGAGTCAAGAGATTTTGAAGACCTCTGGGAAAAAGGGAAGATTTTCCCAAGCAGGCTGAGGCCCATAAAAGGAGGACGGGATTTAAACACCATGAAGTAACTCTGACAAATGATCGACAGAACACAATAATCCTGAGTGATCTAAAGTCAGACATGAAGAGAAAGAGACAGGCAAAGAGAGAGAGGAATGTGGCTGGGAAGAGACAGATAGTCACATAGCCCCTAGTTTGTCTGGAAAGGAAGGCTTTGGAGTCCCTGAAACCAGAGCAGCCTTAGCTTGAGGAGCCCATTTGCCACTCTTCCGACCTTTAGTAGAAGGGTGGGATTGCCTATGAGCAAAGGCAGGTTTATTGGGGTAATTTCTCTGAAATTTAGGAACAGGAGAATCAAACACATGTTTAAGCTCCTGTAAGGCCTTACTCTTATCCTGAAGGGACTTAAACAAACCAGCAGCAACTTTCCAAACAAAAGTTTAGAATCCAGAGGAGCGTCTATTGATTTAGCTTTAAAATCATCAGATAGATGTTGAAGCCTAAGCCAAGAATACCTCCTCATTACTGAACCAAAAACAGCAGCCCTAGAAGTGGCATCTGCGGCATCATAACTACATTTCATAGAATGGTGAACAACTTGAGAGGAAGTCTCTATCAAAGAAAGAACAGAAGTTTTACCCTCATTGTCAGGAAAATCAGAAATAAGTTGACAGGCCTGAGAAAGAAGAGCCAACACAAACCTTGACATATGGGTCTGATAATTAATAGCCACAAAAGTTAGGGAAGCAGAAGTGTAAACTTTCCGTAGTTCTGCTGTCCCTGTCAGAAGGCAATAACATGGGCAAAGGAAGCGATTGAGATAGCTTATCACAGGCCACAGACACTACAGAGGGGTCAGCAGCAGAACATTTATATAGGAAAGAACGATCCTCAGGAATGCTATAAAACCTCTCAGGCTTCCTGAGAGCAGGGGCAGAGAATCAGGCACATGAAAAGCATTGGAAAAAGAATCCAGGAAAACAGCCAAAACAGAAGGTATAGCTGCAGCAGGTTTAGGAGGGTCCAAATGCAGCAACTCATAGTACCTTATGGATATTAGAGACCTGAGCACAACCCCACTTAAAAAAAAATCATTCATCCTACAGAATGTGTCCCCAAAGGAAATTTCCTCAAAAGGAACATCTGGGCTAATAGATTCCTCCTCCTCTGACCCATAGTCCAAAGGAGAAGGAATTTGAGTAGAATAAGTCAGGGATTCATTATCAGACTCTTACTCATCCTCAGAAGAATCCTGTTCTCTAGGCTTTTTAAGGAAAGTAAAGGACCAAGGAGGGCCAGGAACTGAAACCCCTTCAGAAGATTTTAAGGACATTGAAGCAGCAAATAGCCCCTGAGTGAAGGCCTTCTACTCACTTTGTGAATCCCTAGGAGCAAAAGAAACATATTTAATTTTTTGTTACTGTTTTAAAGGAACTTTCCCTCCAAAAACTGCGAAGGCTCAGACACGGGACAGCAGTTGAGAACCGTAGTAGGAACCTCTTCCCCAGCTAAAGACTGAGGAACTCCCCTAGGCCCCACAGAAAAAAGTATCAGTGGTTTCCCCTAAATGTCTGAGATGGATGCCAGGAAAGTTTCTCCGGACGTGCTGCTAGCTGGACCCTCAGCAGTCTCCGACACAGTCATGGTAGAGTAATCCGACAACACAGCCACGCAAGCCTCTGGGTTTTTAATGACCATGGGAGAAACACACAGCAAAGGCTGGACAGCTGAACATTCCTGTTGTACCTTTTTCACCTTCTTCTTCCCTTATGGCTGACCCTCGGGGCAGGAGATTCCTTCCATTGTATCTTTAGTGAGAAGGTTAAGATGCTGGTTCTCAAGATATAATGAAAGGGCTAAAAGTCTACTGCGAAGGGTTTATGGAACAAACATCTGACAAACAGAACAAGATGTATAGCCATGAGAGGTTCCTAGGCAAAAAAGACACTTATCGTGGTGGTCTTTATGGGGAATATGTCTCCCACACTGGCATTTACTCTTTCTGGATGACATTAACCTCAAGAAGCATTAAATAAACAAGAAAAAACAAAAACCCCAACAGAGCACTTATCTACAACTGCAAAGAAGTCAGCAAGCATGCGTAGGTAGTCCCTGGAGAACAAAAATGTGTTCAACTGGCAGAAACAGACACAGGATAATGGACCGATGGTGAAAAGATGTGTTCGGAACTGGGAGCAAAAAAGTTCTGTTTATGGCAGGCCTGAACATCACCTTTATGCCCTATGCTACACAAGAAGAGTTTGGGTGATGTATGGCGTACCTTTTAAATAAGCAACAAGTAGTCTTTGGTAGACTGTTCTAACGTTTGAGTTCCGGGGCAGGGAATCCCATATGGTACTGAATACTGCATCAGTGAATGTAAGAACATCGAGGGGGTTGAACGAGAGGGTGTGTTGAGGATGATTTTGGGGAAGAAAAAAGAACTATATATAGTAAGACTTGAGATCTGAGTAGGTGAAAGCGCTTAAATAATTTGGAATGTTTGAAAATCTAAAATATCAGTTATTTAAAAGTTTTTTCTCTTACATGGTATAAATTGTGCAAAGCAAAACAAATGCCTAAAACACATTATTCTTACATTATCACATTAAAAACACTGCTCAGTCTGTCTTACATTCTGTGTGAATAGTCACACTTGAAAAGGTAACTAACAGACAGGCATACCTTTACTGATGTCCTAATTTTCTTGAAGCATTTTCTGTTGTAAAACACTTATTATGTCAGAAATTTGAGTATTGCTTCCTGGTCTCTTATATTTGCACATGTGGAATTTTGGTTAGGAAAATTACCAATAAGCATGCTTTGTTAATATTTTTGAAATCTTACTTACACTGCTGTGGAAGTTTTGTTAACACAAGCAAAGACTACCAATAAAAGCTTGCAAAAAAATCATGTAATAAAAGATTTCTCAGACCTGCCAACTTAATCATGTTTCATTAAAAACAAGGACAGTAACAAAATACAAGTTCTAGTTTTAGAAGAAACCTTATACTTAAAACCAATCTCAGAGCCAAATATTTCCATTGCATGTGTGGAGATTTGTTCAGCAAAGAGAGACAACAGAATGAGGTTGAAGTATATGGTTTCTGCTTGACTTGAGCTGTGCTGTTGAAACCAGTCATCAGCTAAGAAAGTCAATATCAGGCAAAGAAAAACATCATCAGTGAATGGCTGTTCATTGTCAAGTCACATCTGTTGTACTCCATCACCTTCACTATTTACAGAAATCTCTGGGGTCCTCCTGCACCTTTCCTTTTTATCAAATCAAACAGCAGGCACATTCTGGTGCCCACTGGTCCAGACCACTGAATTTCTTTCTAACTTGGTCCGTAACTGTAGTCGAACAATAGAAAAAAGTGCTTTTTAACTGGTGTGTTGTTTCATGAGGGCAGACAGTACTTAAACAGGCAGAAAACAAGTATAATTGCACAATTACTTCAGACAAAGCCATGAATATTACTTTCATGCAAACATTTTAAAATGTCTGCATAAACATTCTGTTAAGTGGTGGTCCTTCAAATCTGAGGATGAATCAATGGCTACAAATTATTCCCATAAGAAATCATACAGACTAAAACACTGACATGGGCTAAGCACCAGGTCCAGTCCTTACTTAATAAATATTTTACATATCTTATTAATTATTTACAAGGAGAAACATCTACTTATAGAAGACATTTCATCTTATAGGAATTCAAATTGATTAAATATTAACATTTTTTACTGTTGAACACATTTATTATTTAGTAATTCAGAGACACATCTACTAATGGCATAAATTAGAGGCTCAGTAATTGTCGCCATCCTATTAAGAATTTGGCGAATATCCAAAACAGATCAGTATTTCTTTGTGCAATAATAATTACTAAGATTTTCTAAATGCACAGCCTGTCAGATTATTTTTGTTCATTATTTAAACAACATTTAACACAGTAATCATCTAACAACATGAAACAATATACTAACTGAAAAATAAAAAGAAAGTACATAAACAGAAGAAAGACTGAAGTGTAAGCAAACTTTTCAAAGCAATGTGTCAGTTTAACAGATCTTTATGCTTTCCCTTTAAAAGGTATTTCCACCTTTTGTTTTTTCTAATGCATCCCCTCCCACCTTGTCTTCATGTTTTGTCTTCTGTGAATAACACAGACATAGACAAAACATCTTCTGCCTAGAATGGACCCTGGCAACATATATTTCATTTTATTTATTTAGAATGTCAGAGCCACAAAATTTGAGTGACCCTCTTTGGGAAGAGTCAGTCAGATGCAGTGAACTACAAAATGTTCACTTCTTAAGCATCGGTAAGCAACAATAGCAAACATTTCATTTTCTTTTTTAAAATATATTGTCGCTTGTTTCCTAATGTCTAAAAATGTTATTCAGTATTCTGCAGCTGTTTTTTCACATCTGAAATAAAAAGTGAGGGTCCGTTTTTAACAACAACAGAAATTATTGACAGATAAATGCTTTATCTGTGTATCTGACCACATTTTCTTTCTTATAATACTAACATAAAGCCCATGTGAGTTATCTCTTTTCATTATTTGAAAGATCATCTTGCAATAATTGAGGCGTGCTTAAATTGTTACTGTCGTTCAGTCACTCACATTCTCTGCTGGGAGACTATAGATACCCACTGTTATTTTGCAGATGTTTGGTCATAGCTGCTCTGAGCCTCCCATCCCCCACCTCCATTATCCCATGTAACATTTTAGCATAACAGCTGGCCAGAGAGTAACAATTTTCTTTGCAGAATGCCCAAGCGCCTTATTAATATCTGGATGGTATATGGATGTTTCTCTCATAGCACCTTTTGATTTTCATAATTAATCCCTAGAGTCGCTGTTCACAAGGTTTTTAATGTAGCTTCAGCACATTCTGTTTTCATTGTTCTGAGCAGCGTTACTTGACCTTTTTTCACAGATAGGACTAGAAATGGGAATCCAAACTGAATCAGGTATAAAATAGTGCTTCTGCATTTTTTGCTGACAATACTACTTTCTGTGCACCAAATCATCTTGTTGTCTTCTCTTATAACATTGTTTGCACAACCACAAGCTATCACCAAAGAGGAGTATTATCACCAACACGTCAAAATCTAGTTGGCATAAGACTTCACTGGATCTATGGCAAAGGTTTGATCTTTGCATTTTTGTTTTCATTAAAATCCAGTTAACACACACACACACACTGAGCAGACTTTATGAATTTTAAAACCATCTTTTTCTCATATTCCATAAACATGTGTCCACACTCTTTTATAAGTAAAGTTTCCCATTAGTAGTCACACAGTGTCATCAATAAAATAATTGTAGAGGCTGTTTTCCACTGGGGACATTTATGACACCTTATTGTCAGTGTGCTATCTTCATTGTCATCGCCACTTGATACCACCATCTGAGTCATATTGATTTATTAAGTCCTTACTCATTTTGTGCACTGGGATCCATCATTATGTTTCCTAATTTCCTTGGCAGGTCTCTCTGGAGAAAAGGGTGGACTCACTGCATTCATTTTCTAATTACTGGCTTAATCAGTTTTAGGGATCAAGGAAGCATGAGTATATCCTGGAACACAGTGGGTGCAAGGCAGATAAATAAATCCAGGCTAGAACACTAACCCCCTGCAAGATATATGCATACTCACACAGTGCACTCACACACCTACAGGCAATTTAGAAGATCATCAGTTCACTTGTGTTGCATTTTGGGGTGTGGAAAAAAACTGAAGAATATGGCAAAACCCCACATGGACACAGGAAGAATGAGAAGGCTTCA
Organism: Protopterus annectens; assembly: GCF_019279795.1. Lineage (NCBI taxonomy): Eukaryota > Metazoa > Chordata > Ceratodontiformes > Protopteridae > Protopterus > Protopterus annectens. The sequence continues at coordinate 1,796,284,776 of NC_056735.1, read as the reverse complement.
TATCAAGAAGGCTGTGGGTTCTGTTCCCATGCCAGGTAGATTGATTGCTGACAATGCAGTACCGTATATGGGGGCTGCTGCACTCCTGAGGATGCCATCCATTGGACAGGACATTAAACTGACACCCTGTCTGCCTGAGTTGATGGGAACTCCAGTGGATGGAAAAGATCCCATGGCACCAACTGAAAAGAGTAGGGGTCCTTTATTTTTATTAGCGGGATTGGCATTATGGTTAAGGTTTCTAACTCATAGACACAAGGTACAGGGTTTGGTTCTGACCTCAGGTTATTGGCTAGGCTTAAAATGGCCTTTCAGGGCAGTAAACCTAGTATTTACCTGTGAACTTATGAATCTATGAATCAATGTAACCCAGGCAAGAACCAGATCAGAGGACCAAAGTCACTGAGGCAGCATTGTTAACTACTGTACCACTGTGCTAACTTGAATAAAATTGTGGGGTTAGTGAAAACCATGAAGGCCATAACTGTCTTCCTTCCCTGCTTTGTATACCTGATTCCAGTCTATAAATGTTATCAGATGTGCCTAGCAAGACTGTAGGAAGTCATTTAGATTCCCTACCAAATGAGTGTTTAGTTGCCAATATTATAGCTCATCACAAGTGAATGAGGTGTGACTCACCAACTCCCGATTCACATAAAAAATACCACTAATGCTGTCTCTTTTACATTGCTGGCAATGATTCAGTACTTTCTTCTGTATTCTCTACAACTATGGAGTTAATAAATAGATAGATATAGATATAGATATAGATATAGATATATAAGGTGGGGTGTGAGGCAAAATCCAACACATTAGGGATGCAGTGGCGCTTGCTCTTCTGCAAAACAAAGCTTTATATTTTGTTTTATGCTTGGATAATATTACAAATAGTTATTTTCATCTGGTTGTAACCTTCTCCAGATGGAATTTGACAAATCATAAACCAAATCACTCTGCCATGAGTAGAGTACAGTAATCTACACATTCAACGGAAATTATAGGCACACTATCATCCATTGCTCATGATTTTGCTTGGAATCAGTGTTAGTCTGACAGGCCTGCCTTTCCCCCTGCTTTCCTACAGTCTCCATAAATGTCTCATCTTATCAAGGATGTGCAGAACAATGTTTTCCCCAGTACCCAAGGATTGATCAGGAGTATTAAATTCTAGTGCGTATTTTAATGCTTTTTTTAAAAACAAGAAACGTCTTTTGAATTATCACTTATGACACAGGCAATCCTATATTTATATAAATGAAAACAAAGTATACTGACATATTTTTTAGTTGCAAACATTATGCATCACTTGCAGTCTATGCAGTCACTGTCCATTACATAAGTCATTCAAATCCTGCCTTCTTTTAAACCTCATTCCTCCCCCAAAACATTATTCTGCATGTATTGTTCCCAGTGTATGACTTTAATACTGTACAAAAGACTTTAGGAGTTGTTTTGTGACTGCAACAGATATAGCCAGAAATTAGGCTTTTGACTTAAGGAAACTCTTACAAACAAATATTTGTTGAGGCTAATGCTATCTGGACTATATTGAAGAATCAGTAAAATTAGGTACCAGTTTGACTTATATGTTCATGCTGTTATTGGCAAAGACACCCTGGTTATTCAAAAGCATAACAAATATAATAGGATCTGTGAAACCTTTGGATAATCAAGATTACAATAGGGTTAAGACCATTTGTTCCATAAAAGCCAAAGGCTACTACTGTTTAATGAACAAACACAACATTTGTTTATTTATGTTTAATAAAAGCTGAAGCTGTGGATGGCTAGTACTACAATCTACATAAGAAAGAACAATTTTAGACTTCTCAAATCTGGAAGTGGATAGTCATTTTAGAAAAAAAGTAATCACCTGACCAATTGGATTCTACTTGATTTCAGTATATTGAATCATGTCAAACTAAGCCGATGGTTTTACATTTTTTATTTTTTTAATTTGGTTTTAAAACAGCAAATAAACAAATCAATTATAAAACAAACAAATGATTTATATAGGTCTACTGCTGGTCAGTTCATCAAAGTTATATATCAAGAACAAAATATATATTTTTCAAGCAAGTCTTTAAGTTTAAGCCAAGATGTATATGAATGTGTTATAGTAGAAGTTCTTCTCTTTATAGCATGCAATTCACTACTGCAAACAATTTTTCCATACTAATAAATTCAGCACTAGAGGAAGTAACTTTACTTTTCCAATTTTTAGTAATTACTTTTCTGTCTATAGCAAGAAGAGACCAAAAAAAGAGGCACTTGGGTTTCTGTAATTATCTCAGGAATTGGAGCATTAAATAAAACTAAAGATTTAGAAATATTAGAAATATTACATCTATCTGACCATAGACTGCGATGGTGGTGCTGCGGTAGCATTGTCGCCTCACAGTAAGACGTTGTTCTGTTCAATTCTCAGCTAGAGCGTCTTCTGTGTGGAGCCATGCGTGAATGGGAGTACCTTTATTGAAGATTGTGCGTCAGGGCCGGCAACTCGGCACTTAAAATCTACTGCCAATCATTAGCGGACCGGAGTTCCGCTGTGGCGACCCCTAACCGGGAAAAGCCGAAAGACACAACAACATCTGTCTGACCATAGAGGTTGAATAAAGTTATTCATTTCTTTCCAAAAAGGGGAGATGACTTCACATTCATATACCATATGTGTCCAATCAGCTATTATTTCAGTATCACATCTCTAGCATTTATTTCTATTTGATTTATACATAAGTTTAATTTTGTTAGGAGTGGCAAAAGCTCTGTGTAAAAATATCCAAGTGAACATTTTCCAATATAATGAAGATATAGTTTTATCTGTAGATTGTAATATTACTTTCTTGTATTTTTCCAAGACGTCTTCATTATCAATTTTTGAGGAGTAGTTCCAATAAGAATTGTCTAAATATGTGAAATCTAACTTAAGCATTTTATAGATTTGTGACAAATATGATTTATTTTTCATTGCATTATTATTGATATTTATTAAGAATTCCAATACTTTGGGGAATGATTTCTTATCTAGGTTAAATATCTTATTTACCTCTGTGTTCACAAAGTTCTCTAAATATTTGTAAAATTAACCATTTCTCAGTATTTGGAACTTAAATTTTCAGCAGTATATATATATATATATATATATATATATATATATATATATATATATATATATATATATACACACACACATATATATATTTAAGAACTGATGCTACTAAATTAAATTACTTTGTTGCTTCAATATTAGCATTTTGTTGAAGTTAGGAGTTTCTAAGCAGTCATTTGTATATGCAATTGGAAACATAGAAAATATTATGTCTTTAATACAATGGTGAGAATATGTGAACTTTTGGAAAGAAATTATGTTATTTAAAGAGGAAATTTGAAAAGAGGGTGTAACACCATTTATGCAAAAATCTTTTAATAACCAGATAAAACTATCAGGTACTATTTGTTTATAACTGGTTGTGATATATTTTGCAGTGGTTAGCATTGTCACTTCACAGCAGGAGATTCTCCAGTTTGATTCTCAGCTGGGGTGCCTTCTGTGGGGAGTCTGCATGTTCTTGCATTCATGTGGCTTTCCTCTGGGTCCTCCATTTTCCTCTCACATTCCAAATAAATTCTGTAGGCAGATTGGACACTCTAAATTGGCCATAGGTATGAGTGTGTGTGTGTGTAAGTGTGGTGTGCTCAACCCCATGTGTATACCTGGAAGGAAGGTTGTGCATAGGGCTAGCAACCCTGTAAAAATGTAACCACTATGGTAACTGGAGGGTGCTCATTGCCAGATATGCTGATTAGCATGGGAAAGGATAGATGGATGTGATATATTTATTATTTACTAATAATATTTCTTGATGTATTTGTTTCCATTTTGAATCGTAAAATGAATTTATCCACAACACTATAACTTTTACAATTATTTTAGCATACAGTTAAATATCTGGGAATCCTATTCCACCATTATCCCAACCTTTTCTGTGCAAATCAAAGGAAATTCTTGGGTTATTAGGATGCCAAAACTTTAAGTGGAATATTATTTATCTTCTTTATCAATTTTTTGGTGGAGATAGTACTAAAGATTGTAAGACAAACAATATTTTAGGGAGAATTACCATCTTAATAAGCATTAATCATTTTTCCATGGTAAAGAAGAATTTGTTCCAGTTTGTGACTAAACTTAGAATTTTATCAACAACCTGTTGAAAGTTTGTTTGCATCATTTCTTTACTATTAAACGTAATGGTTACACCAAAGTATTTCATTTGATTGCTGTTCTGATTGAAGTTAGAATATTTTTATAAGAATTTTTATTATTTTATTAATTAATAATGTACTTGTTTTATTATGATTAAATCTTAAGTTTGAGATTTCTTCAAACTGACTCATAGAACTAATTATATGCTCTAATGAATTTTCAATATTTCCTATTAGTAAAATATCGTCGGTGAAGAGTTGAATCTTTAGTTCAAAATCTGCTTTTATCTGGATATCATTAATATTTTTATTGGAAATAATGGTATTAGCAAAGGGTTCTATAGCTAATGCAAAAAGTAAAGGTGATAATGGACAGCCTTGTTTTGTGCCTTTTTGTAATTTAAAGGAAATATAAAGAAAAGAACCTATTTTAGCATAAGCACAAGAATTATTGTATAACTTAGAAATTAATGCAATTAGCTCAGGTGAGAAATTATACACTTTAAGTGTTTTAAACAGATACAAAAAATTAACTGAGTCAAAAACCTTATCTAAATTGAGACTAATGATCTTTTTTATTTTTATTTGCATAGTCTATTATATATGTATTTTTATTATATTATGCTGAACTTGTCAATTTAAAATAAACCCAGTCTGATCATTGTTAATTAGTTTAGGTATAAGTAGATTAATTCTGTTAGCTAAAATGGACATGAGCATCTTATAGTCCACATTTAAAAGTGAAATGCGTCTGTATGATGAACACTGTAGGATCCTTATCTTGTTTTAAAATAGGTGATATAAGGGAATGTTTCCATGATGGGGGGACTTCAGCAGTTGTTTTTATTTCTCTATAGACCTTATCTAATATTTAACTGCATCAGCCAGTGGTATTTTATATATTTCTGATATAAGACCATCTAAGCCGGTGCCTTATTATTTTTTAACATTATTTATTTGATCTTATATTTTTGTTAAATTAAATGGTTTATCATTTTTTTATTTGTTCAATTGTTAATTTATTATTTATATTTTCCCTTAGAAAAGTTCCAACTATATCATCATTATCTAGATTATTTGCATTATTATTTATATTTTCATAAATTATTTTAAATCCCTCAAGAATACCTTTAATATCTGTTCTATTTTCCTTTTTATTATTTATATGTGTTATAATTTCTTTGATATGATTTAATTTATTCATTTTCTTTGATCTAAGAGAAAGTTTATGCAAGCTTAAAGGGTTACTGAATATGCCTGAAGTTAAAGTTTTTTCAGATTTATTGAAACTTTATGATTTAGATTTTCAATATATTTTGTATTTAAGTTTTGAAGTTCAGACCAACTAATAATGCAATTTGGTTTTAGATTTAACTTTAGTGTGTCTATTTTGGCATGTAGTGTATTCAATTCTTTGTCCTAGTCTCTTGTTTTACTAATATACCAGCTTGTAACTCATCCATTTAAGTAAGCCTTTAGTGAATCCCACAGGCCAATGTCAGTTACTTCACCATTCATGTTTATTTCTAGGAAATTTTTTATCTCTTTAAAAAAACAATCCTTTCATCCTTTTATTTTAATAATGTATGCTAGTAATCTCCTTTGATGTATTAGATTGTCACTTTTTAAAAGAAAATGAAAGATTATAGCATTATGGTCTGATAATAGACAAGAAACTATTGAAACTTCTCTAATATGTGATAACAGATTGTTTGAGACAAACATTGTGTCAATATTTGTGTTCCATATCTAGATGAACAATGGGTACATTGAAGCGAGTTTGTTTTCCTTAGCTCATATATATAGCCTTGAAATTCATTAGATTTACAAAATTTGTTAAGTGTTTGGCTGAAGATGTGATTTTCAGCTTTCTATCTGCAGTGGAATCTTTGTCTGATAAAATGCAATTAAAGTAATCAGCCATTACGACCTCACTTTTCATGTAATAGGCTATAATACCTAAGTATTTTTTTGCATCTTTAGCTGCAACCCTTGGAATCCAATAAGACTTCACCAATGTATATAGTTTTCTGTTCCACTCAGTTATAACAATGCTTAACATACCATTTTTATCAACATCGGTAACTTTTACTTTAAGCATTACTGGTCAATTCTTCCATAAAACGAGGGGCCTCTTCTTTTAGCTTGAAACCAGAACCTGCCAAAATCAAATAATTCATTAATGAAAGTTTATTTACATCTTTAGTCAGTAAATGGGTTTCCTGCAGAAATACTATTTGAGCTTTATGTAATTGCAAGCATTTGAACAGACTCCCCTCTTTACTGGATTATTCCATCCATTAATATTAATTGATATGCATTTAAAATCAGACATTTATATAAGAGAGAAAAAAACAGGCATGATGAAATTGCATTTATGTACAGAACGTATTATGTACTTTACATGTAAAAATATGAAATCTTCAGTTATGGACAAAACTTTTGAAACAAAAAATTACCTAATGATATAATTTATTTATTTATTTATTTAACATTTGTTGACCGGGCTAGTCTAGCTGGATATATGTCCATTTTCAGTAGAGGCCCGGGGAGAAAAGCTCCAAAAGAACAGACAAATTTTAAAAACAAATTAGTTACAAGGCATTTAACTTCAGTAACAGATACATTAAAGTTTAGATAAGATAACAATACAGATAAAATACCACATCCCTTATTTTCAGCTTTGAATCTTTTTTTTTTTTTTTTTTTTCATAGAAGGAGAGTAGCAAGAAGGAAGAGGGAAATTCTTAGAATAGGGTCTTAGTAAGGAGTTGGGAAAAAGACGAGTAATAGAGGAGAATACAAAGAGGAAAAGGAGAGAGAAGTAAAGTGAAGTGAGCTTCAAGTAGAGCAGGAAGCAGGTGGTATATCTATTAAGTCTACCTGGGTAAACTAAGTCCAACTTTCAGGTAAAGTGACCTTTAGAATATGAAGAATAGAAGGTGGAATAACTAAGGAAAAGTAACATGGTGCTGTAACAGGAGGAGAGAGTTTAAGTCAGGGTTGCTGCAGGGACAGAGCCAGTGGCTATTAAGATGAAGTTTAAGTTTCTTTTTGAAAAGTGAAGTAGAGGAGATATTAGTGAGGTCACCAGGAAGTAGGTTCCAGCTTTTCCCCACTGTATAGGAGAAAAGGGAGTCACCTGCTTTATTGTTGGATTTATGTGTAGATACTAGTAGTTTGTTAGATGAGCTAAGGTTAGAAAGATTTTTATATGGACTGATGAGATTTGTAAGAACTGGTGTTTTATCTGGGTAATAAAGGATTTTTTGGGTGATAATTAGTTGCTGAAATAAAAACTGATTGTGCAGTTCAAGCCAACCGAGTTGTTTTAAATTTAGGCAGTGGTGTGTTCTAAATGGGGAGCTGGTAGCAAATCTGGCTATACTGTTATAGGAGATAGTCAATTTGTTCAGGTGAGTTTTAGATAGATTAGTATATATATATATATATATATATATATATATATATATATATATATATATATATATATATATAGGTGAGGCATAGAAGAGAGTAGAGGTAAGGTGGGTGTGGGCAATGGTAGTTGTGGCTATAGGAATGAGGAAGGGCTTGATTTTGTAGAGGGAGCCAAGTTTTTTTGTTTATTGATTTTATTGTGGTATTAATATGAGTGTCATAGTTAAGGCTATGGTCAATAGTAACCCCTAGAAGTTTGGTTGCTGTGTCAGGAGATATGACTGTGCTGTTTTTGGATATGATAGAGAAATGAAGTGGAGTAGATTTTTGTGTTGGAGTAAATAGCAGTAGTTTAGTCTTTTTAGGGTTAAGGATGAGACATAGCTGTAAAAAGCAGTCTTCTACAAGCTCAAAGACATTTTGGGTGAGGGTCTGTAGTTCAGCTGGGCTTGTGGCTGAGGAGACTAAGGTGGAATCATCAGCATATTGTATGGTTACAGCTTGGGGGATACTAGAAGCTAGATCATTGATAAAGATTGGGAATAAAAGAGGGCCTAAAATAGATCCTTGGGGTACACCAAGGGAGACAGGAAGAGGGGAGGATAGAGTGTTTTCCCAGAGCACTGCCTGTTTCTGATTATCTAAGTTAGACTTGAACCACTGTAGTGCTTGAGTGTCAAGTGAGAGTGATTTCAGAAGATTCAAGAGAATATGATGATTAACCATGTTGTATGCTTTTGAAAGATCAATAAAGACAGCAGATGAGAGAATGTTATTGTTACAGTTTTTGTTGATGTGATCAGTAAATGAAAGAAGGGCAGTTGTAGTGCTATGGAAGGGACGAAAGCCATGCTGAGAGTGAGCTAGTAGTCCATTTAGTAGGAGGTGGTCAAGTAGCTGTCGGTGGATGCATTTTTCCATGATTTTAGCTAAGGGAGAAAGTAGAGAAATTGGACGAACGTTGGAGAGTTCTGTTGAGTTTCCACCCTTATGAAGGGGGATAATATGTGAGATTTTCCAGATGAATGGGATAGTACCTTCTTTTATGGTTCTGTTAATTAGGATAGAGATAGGGTAAGCAATTACTTTGACTGCAATTTGAAGATACTGAGCAAGTAGTAGGTCTGCAGAGAGGGTAGAGGGTTTGAGTTTTGTAGGAGGGTACTGATGAAGGATGTAGGGACAGGTTGGAATTGGAACGTGGGTAGAGAGGTAAAGGAGGAGGGGGTGAATAAGTAGATACAGGAGGTAGTGGGTTAGCAAGAGAATGGATAGCTTCAGTAAAGAAGTTGTTGAAGGAGCCAGCAATTTGTTTGGGAGTGTCTTTGGTGATACCAGAAGGGATGGGTGTTTTGGTCGTGCCTCGATGAAGGAGTGTATTGATCCCTGACCAGAATTTCTTTGGGCTTTGGTGGTTGTTTTTCTGGAGTTGAAAGAAGAAATTTTTTTTGTCTAATAGTACAGATGCTTTAGTAGAGTTTCTAAGCTGTTTAAATTTTATGTGATCAGATGTGTCCTTAGAAGCTCGCCATCTTGACCATAGTTTGTTTCTCAGCAACATTTTGTGCTTAGTTTCTTTTGTAAGCCAAGGTGCAATTTTGGTCCTATTCCTAAGGGTACGGGAAGGGGTATGGAAGTTGAGGATTTCAAGGAACTTAAAATTGAAATAGGCCACTGCTTCATCAAGTTGAAGGTGTTTTAAGGGTGACCAGTTACAAAGGCTTAGTTCATTTTGGAATTGTTCAGGGTTAAAATGTTTATAGGAGCGAGTGGTTCTGAAGGCTGTAGGTCTATGCATATTGGTCTTACATCGAAATAAATAAGTTAAAGAGTGATCCCTCATTTCTTCAGGGAGGATGCCTACCATGTAGTTAGGGGAGAGAGTATTTATAAGGATCCAATCAAGGATGGATTCTTTGTTGGTGGGTTTATAGATGCGAGTGGGTGAGGAAACAATTTGAGAAAAGCCATGTAGGTTAATGTGGTTAGAAGGGTTATCAGTATTACAGGTATTCCAGTCAATATTAAAGTCACCTAGGACAATGGTTTCTTGAGGATAGGTAGTGGACAGCCAGCTGAGGATATTTTCAAGGAGGTTGATGTTATTACCTGGTGAAAGATAAGAGCATAGAATATAGATGGACTGACAAGTATTTAATTGTAGTTTGGCAAAAATAATTTCAGAGTTGGTGTCTGATGGAAGACAAGTGTTTAATGGTGTAAGTTGGAGCCCTGTTTTATATAGTAAGGCTATGCCCCCTCCCTTCTTGTTATGGTGATCCACTCTTAAAATACTATATTCTGGAGGGGTGATATCGCAGTCCTGTACATATGGTTTTAGCCATGTCTCTGTAAGACATAAAATATCAAAGTTGTGTAAATGAAGTAGGGCATGAGGACTGGTTGTGAAGGTAGTAGTGTTGTTGGTGGGGCCAGGGTTGGGATGAATGTCACCATCTAAAAGGAGGTGAAGGTGTAATCTAGAGGTGTGAATTAGTGTTAGATTTGGTAAGATTTGTGGTTTCTTGATATGGTAGTGTTTGTAGTAAATATGGGTGACTCTGTGATATCTTAGGAAGAAATAATTGGATGTATATGTTATGTTTATGTGTTTTAGGGTAGGTGATAGAGCAGGAAGGGATGTTTGTTTTGAGGAGTGATGGAAGTTAGAGTAGTCTAGGTGTTCATAGGTAGTAAAGATATAAATAAGGAAAAGGGAAGGGAGAATTGAAAACAGTAGTAGGGATATAAGGTAAGGAGATAAGGATGAAATAGGCATGATGGTAAGGAGGTGGAGTATGAGAAGTAAGGAGTTGAGAGTGGAAGAATAAAGTAGAGGAGTGGTGAGGTAGTTGGAAGATGTTGGAGAGGGATGGAATGTGATTGGCTGATATGGAAGTGGGAGTGGTTAGCGAGGTATAAGGCTAGATGCACTGGGGGTGGATGGGATCTGGAGGTAGGGTAGGGGAGCAGAGTGAGCCCACAGGGCGAACGGAGCGGGAAGAGCCAAGCAAGGAGGAGAAAGACCAGCCTGTGAAAAACAATCAATGGAAATGCTGATTGCTGGCGGCAGGTTAAGGTACAGGTAGGTGAAAGAGGTGATAAATGTAGAGATAGTCTGAGTAGGTTGGGACAGTAGGAGGATAAAGTTGAAAAATGGAAGATTAAAGTAGGTCGAGGCAGAGTTAAGTAAGCAACAGTAGTTTTTAATTAAATGAGTAGTTACTTTAGTAAAACCAGTAGATAAAATGAATTAACTGAGTATGGCAAACATGAGGGAGTTGGATAGATTTATAGGGAAGAGGGTGCCATCTAGTGGGTAAAATGTGTAGTACACAATAACTCCTGGGAGGAAAGAAGTAATCTAATAGTAGGGGAGGCAAGTATGGAAGCCAAGTAAAGGCTACAAGAGGGGTGGGGGATAAAAAGTAGGAAAAGGTATGGCTGCTGGCTATCCTGGAGAGGTAGGGATTTTAAATAGACCTAGTGTTTAGACAAATATACTGTTCAAAAAGCAGCGAACATACTTTCTTGCTTTCTTGAGGGGATGGATTCAAAGGATTACCTCTATTCCTTATTATAGGAAAAGGCAGCAGGTATTATTGATTAGAAGGAATCCTGGTCATCAGATATGTCAGATTCCAGCCCTACTGGAGGACAGGAAGCTTGCCAGGCTGGGTAGAACAAGGGAGAAAGAAGACAAAGTAATAAATAAACCAAGAAGGACAGTTAAGCCAGATAAAAAATACAAATAGTGCTATGCTGAGAACAATGAAACAGTTAAGGACTGACACACATTAGTATAGAAGAGTAGTAAACCATGGATAAAAAGCAAATAGACTTTTAAGCCAGCTCAGGTAAATTCTTAACATACAGTAGAAAATAGCTAAGGCAATTCCAGGCTAGAGAAAAGTAGTTAAGGTGTATTCAAGCTCACAACAGTAAAGTGCCACTTTCTAAGCCCACTGTTATGTCATTCACAACCCAGGAATATTTAGTGAGAAAGGATGCCCCTAGTAAAATGCATAACTCTTCCAATTAGTACATCACCTTCCCAATAAACCTCGTTACAGAATAAAGCCTGTTAAATAGGCACATATCCTCCATTAAATAATGCAGAGGCTAATGAGGAATAAAAAATTAGGCTGGGATAATAGCTTACATTTGAGTGATGCTAAGACAGTTTACCTGGTTAGCAAGAGTGAACAGTCAGGCTAAACCTCGTGCAATTCACTGCCGAGACTGGAGAAATACAGCGTTTATGCAAGGCAGCCTCTGAAAAGCCCAAGGTAGACTTGAGGTTCCCTGCAAGTAAGCTAAGGCCTAGAACCGGCTAAATAGTTAGCGTGAGTGAACAGTCTAAAACGCTAAAAAATACACTTCCGACATTGAAGAGATAGAGCGTTTGTGCAAGGCAGTTTTTAAGTAAAAGCCCAATTTTGGCTTAAGGTTTACTATAAAAATGTAGCACTTAGGGTAGTTAGTAGTTATGGGTGATAGGCATAAAGCAGTTCCATGTGGACCAAGCATACCCAAGAGGCACATTACTGCGAGAGTAATACCAGCATACTTGCGATGTGAGTTAGAGAATACATGGGTGAAAAAAGAAGCAATGAAAAATGAATAATAAAATAAGGCTATAAAAACACAGTGCAAACTAGCGATATCCGTTAGGATAACTGTACAGGCATCAATCAAATCAATCTACTACGCACCATAACGTATTTAAGGAATAGTTAAAATAAGTTAAATAACCCTATTATAACCCTAAAACATTCTACCATGGAGTAACATATTCCTAGTTTGTTGAAAAGACAATCAAACTACCTCTCAAACTTTCCATTAGACTAACAAAGCTTAGCACATGCTTCTGATTCATATAATGAGTCTCATTTTTAGTATGCATCATCTTAAAAAAGCCCATCAGTGAGTTGTTATGAATAAGAAAGGTTTAAGTAGGTGTTGAGAATCTTTATTATAAGTTGGCAAAACTGAATATCTCTACAGTCATTTTCCCTGTATCTCACATTATCTCCCTGGTCTACTATAGGGAGGAAGTCAGTCGTTATTTTCATATTTATTAATTTATAGGCCAGATGACTTTATATTTTTTTCTGTTTTATTTACTATGTGTAAAGCTGTACATAGGATCATAAATTCATAAATTAGTACCAGGCTAACTCTCCTTGTGGGCCATTCCATGCCCAGCCAATTACCCCATGTAAGAATCAAACCTTGCACTTTGTGCCTATAAGATGAATACCTTAACCACTATGCCAACCTCCTACCCTTATAGACATGCTTATATTATTTAAATATATACATATTTACCTATTCTGATCTCTTTCTGTTTCTGTTTGTATAGTATGTCTTGTACTATTGCTATATTCCTAGGTTTTATATTTAGCTATAATCTTAGTGTAGAGTGTCATATAATAGAACATTTGTATTTACCCTTATATATTTGATACTCATTAATTCATAGGTTAGTACTAGGCTAACTGCCCTTTTAGGCCATTTGAAGCCTAGCCAGTTACCCCATGTGAGAATCAAACCATGCACCTTGTGTCTTTAAGGTAAACACCTTAACCATTATGTCATCCTCTCTAGCACTACTGTTAGAATCAGTCCTATTTTTTCCTCAAATGTTATGGCTAATAGTATCTGAACAAACATCTAAAAAATCTTTCCTTTTGAGATTCAAACTTTCCATAATAAATTCTTCTGAGATATTGGGCCAAATTCAGGAAGCCTCCGTGTAAGAGTTATAACTCTTACACGGAGGCTGCAGTGAAACTGTGTGATGTCAGCATGTCATGCATATGCATGAGGTGCATGAGGCATGCTGAATCACACTAGTAACTCTTACACGGTCCGTGTAAGAGAGTAGAAGCGTGTCAGTAGGCTAAGCCCTGCAAGCGGACACGCCCCCGGAAGACTAGAATGGCTGAAAGTAAACAGCCACGAGAGAGGCCATGGAAATGTGCATAAACACACTACACAACACATGCCCCGATAGACCATCACTGTATAAAGTGAAGAGATGTAATAAAATTAAATTAAAACCTTTTTTTTTTTTTAAACCCCGTAAATGTTTGCTACTGTGTGCTAGCCGGTGTGCTACTAAGCGCAATCACAGTTAGCAATCAGTGGAAAAGGATATAAGAACTAAATATGCAAAGTAAGCCAAGAAGTAATAGCTTAGTGGTAGAGTTGCCAGCCTAAGAGTAGGCAGACAGGGTTCGAGCCCCCACAACAACCTTTTTTTTTTTTTGTAAATAAGCACTAAAAAGCCCCCTGACAGTATTGTACAAATGTAAATGTATTCCCTTTTGTAAAATGGAATGAAACGGAGCATATATTCTGAAGTAACACAATAACAAAAATAGTCAGAAATGTACTGATAGCTAAGCTGCTGTGAGACGGAGTGCCCGTAGCTGAGTAGTGTTTAAAAAGCTGCAAACTGCGTGCCTGTTGCTAGGCATCGGTTTAACAGACTGAAACTGTTTGCAACTAGCTGTGCTTAGCTGAACATGTGTGTCACTAGCCAATTAAGGTTTATCCCAGCGCACACCGTTTGCCACAAGCTAACTGCCAGTGCGCATCGTTAGCTCCGCAAACGAGCGCAGACCTGGTTTTAAATGCTTAAAAGTGCTTTTGGCATGTTTGATTGACAGGTCTCAACTCATTTCTGTCAGGAAAATCAAAAATCAGTTGCCAGATTTGAACCCAGGATACCATGCACTAGAGTCAAGGTACTAAACCACTAAGCCATGACAGCAACACCTAGAAATGCAGAAATAGCATATATATGGGATAAAATCCAGAATGGAGCATGATAAAGCATTTTCAGTGAAGTAAATACAATTCCAAAACGGCCAATCAGAGAAATGTGCGGGGAAATCGGCATATATAAGCCCCATAGGTGGGAATACACAGCAGAAACGATTGTAGATCAGAGCTGCAGTCAGAATGAGTGGAGTAGGTGAGGGACGTTGCTTTCGAGCACAGCGTTGGGGCGTTGAGGAGTCCAGATACATGGTCTGGCTCCTTGTCCATCATCACGAGGCCCAACTCATGCAGGGCCAGGTCTCATGGGGAGCATATAGGGCAGAGGCATGGGACCAGTTGGCTCGTGATCTGACCAGTGCTACTGGCATTCCACGCACTGGTGAGCAGGTCCGTCACCACCATGCGGACTTGAAGCGGCCTTAAGCAAGACCAGTTGTCGAATGGATCCAGGAGGCCCGGGATATGCCCAACGCCCCACTACTGAGTAAGTTACATTTTACTTATGTATGTAAGGATTTCAACTAGCTGATACCATGGAGATGTGTAGTCCAATATTACTTCTTTCGTATTACAGCTGCAGGTGTCCACTCTATGAATCGCGAGATGCATGCCCGTAGGCTGGTGCGGATGCGCCACCGTGCAGGTTAGTAACCCCACCCAGTACTTGTAAATAAATATTATACTGTAGCATGTATCAGAACACTGCAGTGTATTGATTAAAAGTAATATAATGTGCAAGCAAGATTTGAAAGTCTGCAGGTATGGCTGCAACAAGTTCATCAGTATGCAAGTGTAACTGGAAATATAATTGATAGAATTAAACAGTGCTGTAATACAGATGTCCCACCATTAATTAAATATAGTGTAACCTGCAGTAGTCTCAAGAGTACAGCTTCAGAATCTGAGGTAGTCACATGTGAGATATATCACTGTTGAAATGCTGAATCATGACAGAAGTGAGGCTGTTGGAAAGTGTTTGAATCACCACTAGTCTAACATGTGAACAAAGCCTAGAAGTAGCAACCTGAACTGTGAATTTGCAGGATGTGTGAGACTGACAGAAAGGGTCATGTATGAATAAATAAAGTAGTAATAACCCGGAATATATTAGCCCCAGTGTGTTTCTACAGAACTAAATGCATGTGGGAAGTACAACTTAATATACCAAACTGATTTCAGTGTGTCAGAATCTGGAATGTCTAGCCAAATGCTGTATATGGTGATCACAGTAAACAATTTGCAGATAGAATGAATGATTATCTGACAGACTAAACAGCCATAGTTGTCCCCTGTCCTGTCATCAAAGTGTAGCAGGATGATGTCTCTGATCAAATTCAAAATAAGTAGGATAGTGATGTATTTGTAACAGGTGTAGCTTGACAGTCAAATAAAATTTATTTTGAAACATCAGCCTCAACTTAATTGTGTACCTATTATAAATGTAAATCAATGTGTAACATATGAATGTGTCATCACTTTCTATCTCCGCCCAACCCAATAATTCCATATAACAACACCCACTAAATAATGGTATGTGAACATTTCATTAATCATGGACATTTGTCCGTTTCAAAAATATATGCATGTCTGTTCGTGCATGTGCCCTGTTCATACCTGCAAATCTGATGGCCTATTGCCATTAATCAACCCTGCATGTCGTTTGACTGTGTATTTCTGTTCAAATAATGCATGTGATATTGATATGCCCCTTGTTCAATGGTGTTAATATCTGGGTGTTTGTTTGATGGGAATACCAATGCATGCTGTTACAACTAATCTGAATGGAATACAATGCCACTAACCCAAACTAACATAACTACTCACAAACCTAGAACGCTTGGGAAGGCAGGTCCCAGCGGACCCACCTCTCCCACCTCAGCTGGTGACTGCACCTGGCACTAGTGCCCAGGCGGACCCTCCGGTGGCCCTGTGCCACCTTCGGGTGGAAGCGCTGCAGGGGATGGGGCCCGTCCCCTCTGCAAGTGTGGCGGAGGGTTCGTCCACTCACCCTCCGCGGTGTCCGGTCTGTGGTGCGAAGGGAGATCCAAGACACTGTTCTTGGGCCCCTCGCCAGCTCGAGGCTCATGTGGCACAGCTAACGGCCCCGGCCGTTGCCCGCCACAGCCCCAGCACAGCCCGTCCTGGGCTGTGAAGGAACAGTGGCAACTGCCTATGGGTGGGGATATCAGTTCCACTGTTGCCATCTGTGGGCTCATGCATCTTGGAAATCCCAACCTCCGTCCCCGTCAATTGTGTAACCCCCACGTGTGTCATACACCGCCCCTGTATCGTCTTGTCTGTCTTGTCTGTTAACCTACCCAACCTACCTCCCCAGCTATACCAACTTCCTTCACCTGACATACCACTCTCACCTGAAAAAAAAAAAAAAAGGGCACTCTGTACCCACAAAAAAATTACGCCCCATACATAGCTGTCCATGTCGCACATATGTCTGCTTGACATTGAAACAGTTAATTACAATTGGCTCTACAACAACTATTAATGTTGTCCTGACACCTCTCTCAGGGGTGAAAGGTTTCCAATGTCTCACCAAAATACATGGAAATGCACAGCTGTTGCTGCCAAAGACATGGGCATCTATGGGCCTTACCTACATCCCTCCTGCAAATCCCACGCTTGTTTCCCTACTGTCTTACCCTCTTTGTGACCCCTTTTTCACCACTTTCCTGTCACCCCTTTTTCTTTCTTTCAAAGAAATTAGCGGGTGTCTTTGTGTTAGCGGAGCTCACCGCCAGTCTTGTCGTGAGCTCCGCGCAAACGAGCGCAGACCTGGTTTAAAGTGCTTAAAAGTGCCTTTATGGCACTTTGATTGACAGGTCCTGTACTCCGTTTGAAAGTTTGCTAAGAAAAATAAATTCCCACTGTCAGTCTTGAACCCAGGACCTTGGTAACATTAGTCTGTATGACCTACCACTAAGCCATGCCTGCTTTACAAGAACACAGTGCTAAAATAAATATAACATGTAATAGTAGGAATCAGTATAAAGGCAATATAGGAGATGTACTATCTAAAGCATGCCAGGTAGAGTTTTAATGGCCAAATTACTGGATTCCCATACTAGTTCAGTGTGAACAGAAACAGCCCTGCTACCTGTTAGCTTGTACATAATAATGTAAGGTAATGTACATATGTGAAGGTATGTATATCTACACATACATATATATAAATATATATTAATACATATGAAATATAGTCGTAGGTCTCAGTAGCCATACACACTCACTACAGGAAACAGTGAACATAATTGCAGCAACCTGAATCTGCAACACAGCCTGACCCCTGTGTGACCTACTTACCCTTCTAACTGCTTAAAGGTGGCCTCAGCACTTTGATTGACAAGTCCTGTACTCAGTTTGAAAGTTTGCAAAGTAAAAAAAATTCCCACTGTCAGTCTCGAACCTAAGACCTTAGTAACATTAGTCTGTATGACCTACCACTAAGCCATGCCTGCTTCGCAAGAACACAGTGCTAAAATAAATATAACATGTAATAGTATGAATCAGTATAAAGGCAATATAGGAGATGTACTATCCAAAGCATGTCAGGTAGAGTTTTAATGGCCAAATTACTGGATTCCCATACTAGTTCAGTGTGAACAGAAACAGCCCTGCTACCTGTTAGCTTGTACATAGTAACGTAAGGTAATGTACATATGTGAAGGTATGTTTATCTACACATACATATATATAAATATATATTAATACATATGAAATATAGTTGTAGGTCTCAGTAGCCATACACACTCACTACAGGAAACAGTGAAGATATATGCAGCAACCAGAATCTGCAACACAGCCTGGCTCCTGTGAGACCTACTAAGCCCTTTAACTGCTTAAAGGTGCCTCCAGCACTTTGATTGATAGGCCCTATACTCAACTCAAAAGCAGAATATGAGCATACTAGTAGGCCCTACCACAAGACCATTGTAACACTAGTCTGTATGACCTACCACTAAGCCATGACTCTCATACAGGAATATAGTGCTAAATAAGTGGAACATGTAATAGTAGGAATGAAGATAAAGGCAATATAGTATGTCTACTACCCAAAGCATGTCATGCAGACTTTTATAGTCCCAATTACTGGGTTCCCATACTAGTGTAGTGTTAACAGAAACAGCCCTGCTAATTGTTAGCTTGTACCCAATAATGTCAACTAATGTACATATATGAAAGTATGTATATGTACACAGATATATATATATATATTTATATAGCAATACATATGACATATAGTTGTAGGTGTCAGTATGCATACACACTCACTATAGGGAACAGGCAAGATAAATGCAGCAACCTGAATCTACAACACAGCATGAAGCATGGTAGATGTACTAACCTTCACACTCACAAAACACTGTCAACAGCATACCAGCATGGTCCACACCCTACAATCTGAAAGGGCAATGCCTATCTCACATACCCTTTTATAGCAGTGTCCTGAAATCACAGTGAGACATGCAATCAGTACACACCCAGCTGCATGCAATTAGCAAATGCTGCCTTACAATTGGTGCAGAGGCCCTCACATGGACCTATGCAGATACCTACAAAAGCAATGAGTACCCACACCACACTCATGCAATACATTCATTGCACAAAACCGACAGAGAAAGAGATAGAGAGACAGAGAGAACAAAACAGAAATAAAGACAGCCAGCAGCAAAACCAGCAGCAGCAGCAGCAGCAGCAAACTTCAAGCAGCACCAGTGACACACCAACAGCTGCCACAAACACAGGTAATGCAAAGTAGCAGGTTAATCCTGTGTATACTGTGACACCTCCAAATGTATCATAGTTCACTATCTATAGGTATGTCCATGAGATAGGTTGTGTGTAGATAGTCATGAAATATAAACATATGTAATATTGTTGTACATGTGGGCCATAACTAACACTTCCATAGCTTAGAACACAAGGCCAGTTGTGCATATGATGCAGTAGTTCCCAGGGTCAGTAGAGGTTCCTCCTCATTGGTGTGGGACCACTGTGTATGTATGGCACTGTTCAGGTACATATCCTGTAGTATGGCCAGGGATTAATATCAGTCTGTCATGTGGTGCTATGTCCTCCAGGGGTGAATGTAGCACACATCCAGGGATACCATTTCGTAACAGTGATGATATGTGTTCTGCAATGATGAGGGTGGCTCTCACCTGGACATGTGAGAGGATAGGGAGGTTACAGTCATCTGGGATAACTAATAACACGTGTGTAGGACAATGACGGGGGGGTACCTGCACCTAAACTGTCTGCAACAATGTTGGCAATATCTGTGCATTTGGTGAATGTGAAGCATCTTAACACTGCAGACAACAGATGCCTTCCCGTCATGTGAATCTGCCCTGTGCTGCAGTAGCCTCCAACTATTGTTATACAATATGCCTGTATCTGTAGTCCACTGGACAGGATTAATAAGTGGTGTGCAGTTGTTCTGGGTTAGATAACTGTGTGCACAGTACATGCAGTATGTGGGATGTCTGTGGTAAGCATATGCAAAGGTGCTGGCGGTGTGTGTTGTGGCTTCCACTGGCCCAGTGGGCTGCATGGATAGCATCACTGTCATAACTACTGAATAACTGTGTAATAACATGCATACATAGCAAGGTAGTGGACTGTGCTTGTGGTGTTGTTCAGATATGTATATCCAGGCTGAGTAATGTGTGTCCACATCACAGGGTTGGATGGCAGCACACATCCAGTATGTATGGATGAACACCCAGAATGTGTCAGACGTGTCACCTGTGCAGGCGTATCTGGCCATTACCTGTGCATCCCCCACAACACACACACATGCAACATATGGCAGATGTACTATAGCAGTACACACATGTTCATAGGTTCATACTAGGCTATCTGCCCGAGGGCATTTACAAGCCTAGCCCATCGTTTTGTGGCTTACGCCACCCCTTTAGTATGGGGAACCATACCCATTATTTTGCTGTGCCTCTGTCGAGCAGTGACACTGAGGTAATCCCTGGGGTATATCTGCGATCTCCCATCCATTGGTCAAGATTTCTCTTGAACAAGGCCAGCGAGATGCTCTGCCTCACATATACCGTGATTTTGTTCCACAGCATAGGGAGTCTTTGGGTGATGAATCTATCCCTCCAGCATGTCCTATTAATAGCCATGTCGAGGTTTAAGTCTCCCGCCCTTGTGGCTCTGATGGATCTAGATTTTTTTAGGTGAAGCATATTCATCAAATCTGGGTTTAAATGGCCTTGTATGTTGGGCAAAGGTCACCTCTGAGCAAGCGGTAAGCGACTGAATAGAACATACATGGACATGCTGGAGGGGCAAATTCCTAACTGAGAGGCTCCCTTCACTCTGTAATGAGCTCGAACAGTTGAGAATGAACAGTTCATAGGTTCATACTAGGCTATTTGCCCTAGGGCATTGGTAAGCCTAGTAGAATGTGTTTGTCTTTTGCCATCCAATCACAAGTTATGCTGCTATGCCCTTGTCCGACTTTAGTATACTGTGCCTCTGTCTAACAGCGACATAGAAGTGATACCTGGGGTACAACTATGATCTCCATCCACTCATCCAGATTCCTATGGAAGAGAGTCAATGAGGGACTCTGCCTAACCAGTAGTGTGAGCTCATTACAGAGTGAAGGGAGCCTCTCGGTTAGGAATATGCCCCTCCAGCATGTCCATGTATGTCAGTGCTGAGGTCCAGCTCTCCTGAGCATGTGGCTGTATGGGACTCTAATTGCCTGAGGTGCATCACGTTCATTACTGCTAGGTAGGACATGGCTGTATATGGCATGCACAGATTGCCTCTGAACATGCAGTATGCCACTGAGTCCAGCTGGATTCACTTTACCTGGGCAGCATATGACATCTGTGTGAGCCATTGCATCCCATTGATGATGTACTGTTGTCCTGTACCAGTTGCTGTAGGTGTCTGGTTAGGTACATCCCAAAAGGTGCATTGTACGCAATTATAGGCCTGATGATGGATGAGTACAGAGGCACAATGACCTCCCCTGCCATACATGTGAATCAGTCATGATTAGCTGGGCTATATAACATGTCTGTCAATCCATGTTGGCCATGTGGTAGACAAATGACAGACTGCTACCATGTTTCTTCCCCAGGTCCCCAACTACGTCTTCTGTACTCAGTGGCCTAACACCTATGTTGTACTATGCCACCAATGTGGAGGCATGGGAATCTGCATTGAATACTGATACTCCCCCTCCCTTGTTCAAGTGTTGTGGCCGACAAGAATGGTAACAGCTATAACGTGGTAGTACTGGTGTGCTCCTGTGAAACCTGAAACAGGTTCATGTTACTGCACAGATGTCGATGTCCAGAATGCTAGGTAGGGTTTTGGGTGCGTGCATCCTTGGGTCTAGACATCCAGTGTTGAGTAGCATCACTCTTACTTCCTCATCCTTTGTGATACAAATGGATGTGGGTTTGCCTTATGAGCCTTGCCTAATACAGGCACTATGGGTGTAGCAGGAGGCTCCGCCAAATGTCAATAGGACTGTGGTGACAGGTGCAAGCTGTCCCTAGCAAAGCATACCACCCCAAGATGGCAGGCATTGGCACACCTGTGAATGACACCAGTATGTCAGTCAATTGTTGGAAGGGATCATCGTGCCTTGATATTGTGGCATTGTTCTAGGTGAGGGTAGGATGCTACTCAAGGTCAGGGTCAAACTGTCTCGGGCTATGTGCTCAGAGAGCTCTGTAATGTCTCATGTCATGTAGTCCAGGGAGGAATGTGTCAGGCCATTCACAGCAGCATGGACATTGACTGAGTCATACCTGTACCTGCCTTGGGGTTACCTGACTGTTTGTGTTATGTGGCAGGTCATAGTGCCTGACAGGCTGCACACCGTGACCCTCACCTCGTTAAGCCTGGTGAACGTGATGTGAGTGTGCCTGATGATAGAGGCACCTAGTACAGGTGTATGAGGTGTGTTGTTAACTGTTAATGGCTGTGAGTGTTCAGCACATTGGCTTTGTGTGATATGTGTTGCACATGTTCGTTTATGTGGTAGTGGTTGCCTGGATGTCTGCTTAGGAGGTCTCTGCTGCATAGGCAGAGCTGTGGTCTGAGCCTACAAGTATGATCATGTGTGATCATGTGTTAGGTCCGCTGTTGTGGTAGGTCTACGTGAGACTGGAAGTGTAGTGAGTGATCCTCTTTGCCACGTGACTGGTTATGGCAGTATTGAGTAGACAGAGCCTAGCCTCCAGTCTGGTATATGGTTGCATCACTCACATGAGTTTGAATTTGTTGTTAGGAGGAGGGTTGTCTGTGTACATGCATCTGTTCTAACATTGTCTCTGGAGTACCACACTCACCAGCTGGACTGAGGAGGGAACTGACAACTGACCTCTGGACATGCTAGAATACTATTGTGAACTCTGTAATCACTAATGATTGAAAACAAGGTCCAGTGGGGAGTGAGGGTGTACTGACATTACCTACAACTGCTGACTGATATAAAAGCGTCAGTGAGCAAATGCCAGGTAACCTAAGTGCAATGTGTCACAATGAAGTAAATGCAACAATGACAAGCAGTCACTTGCTGTCATGTGTAACATGGAAGTACGTACAGTAAGCAATGCAGATAACAGTAGTGAGTCACAGATGTGTTGCAAAGATGTGTACTATGTGGAAGTAGCATACCAGTGAAATAACAAGCTAACAGATAACAAGCATATAAACAAAGGTAGATGCAGGAGGCCTGGATGTAGTGTTTGCTACAACAAACAAGGTTCAGCAATGTCAGTAAGATACAGCTCAGATATGCAGGCACTATAAACCTGAAACCAGATGTCCCCAGCTATGAATGGCAGAGTACAGCCTATTGTCACACATGAGTGCAGACCACAAACCTCGTTAATGTTAAATAACTGGCCTGAAGGCCAACTGCCCATACCAGAAGTAATACACTTGTACACTGGGCCCACAATCAGCAGTTCCCAACTTCAATGGATGAAAGATATGTGTCCTGCCACCACAGTGCTTGCCACCAACCTCCCTAATGTAAAACAACTGGTCTGAAGGCCAAGTACTTAGTACAAATGACATAGAATGATAGCTACACTGTAATCAGGTTTTAACCAATCAGTAATAAGTAGAAGTTAACACTCCCTGTATAGAATGTGTACCATGTATTGTTGAGATACTATGCTGATAACCTGTTTGTGTACCTTTTCAGATAGACATGGCACCTAAAAGGAATCCTGCCTACTCTGCTGCAGAGGATGACGTGATCCACCAGAGCCTGGTGCGTGACTATGCCATCCTGTTCTCACGCACCACCCAGAATCAGCAGGAGAGGTCTGCACTGTGGCAAAACCTTGTTAGCAGGATAAATGATGTTGGCATGCATGATAGGACATATGAGCAGGTGAGACATCACTGCAGTGATTTGATAAGAAATGTCCACCAGCATGCTGCAGATATCCGCAGGCAACAGGCTGCCACAGGTGGGGGGGTGGCCACACATCCCCCCCTCACCAGACAGGAGGGCTACTGCTAAGTGTTGTGGATCCAGCTCGAGAACAACAGCAACCATCATGCATCCTGATGGAGGTTGGATCCACACAGCAGCAAGACAGCGGCGTGCAGGTAAGATGCCATATTCATTTATTGTTATTACTTTTACATTTGTTGACCCAGATAGTCTAGCTGGATATAAGTTCATTTTCAGTAGAGGCCTGTGGAGAAAAGCTCCACACATAACGTAATAAAGGCAGACAGACAAGTTGTCAATACAGACAGCCAACATAATAGAGTTGTACACCAGCCTGTTAATTAAATCAACATACATGTAAGGAAGTCAAACAGTTTAGAGTCATACACAATGTACCGTTGGTTTCAAAGCAATCCTACCTAAAGCATAATGGTTATGCAATAAGGCAAAAGCCATATACATAATAGTTAGGGCTCAGAAGGGTAGAGAAGTAGAAGGAGTATGACAGATACAATGATATGGAAGAGGCAGGAGTCAAGAAGGGAAGTGAGGAAAAGAAGGAAGACAGTCAAGAGGAGGTGGGAGGGATGGGAGAAGTAGGTCAGAGCATAGAAGGACATCAAGGTGAAAGAAACAGGGTAGAAGCTAGTTTCTATGCACAATGAGGGGTTAAAGGTGAAGAGAGGGTAGGAGAGGGACGTTAGCCTGGACTCCAAGAAGAACAAAGCCAGTGGTTTTGGAAGTACAGTTTGAGTTGACGTTTGAAGAGAGGTAAGGGTGAGATTAGAGTTAACTCCTGGTATGTACATATGACTGTTCTGTACGCTGTTACTTCATGCATGCATAAGGTGTGCATGTGGTATGTATCTGTCATCATGATATATATACAGACATGATGTGCAGCTGATGTGTATAAGGGAAATAGTGTACTACTGTACTGTATCATGTGCAAAATGAATGGCACACATGTGCCCACTGACATTACTCTCTTCACACTTCCAGGTCCCTCCCATGTAGCAATGAGGCAGGCCATACATGCTGGTGAGTCTTTTAATATTATCTGTAAAACAATTTATAAAACTAGGAAAAGTAGTGTAACTCTGTAGTAGACATGCTGGTGACTGTGTTCACAATAACTGTAATTGACAGGTAGTAAATTGAGTAGTGTAACACGGTACTGATGTGTGTGTTTACTGTGGGGTGTGCATGTGTGCAAGTGTGCCTGTGCCCAAGTGTGCATGTGTGTTAGTGTCCATGAGTGCATGTGTCCATTTCTGAATGTGTGCATTAGTATTGAAGTGCATCTCTTTCAAATATGTATTGAGACTGTAATCTGTGTTCCATGTTTTCCTCCTGTAGGTTCTGGTGCTGCTCTGGTGACCTGCAGCAGGGAACCTGAATCTTGTGCCCCAGGTACTGATGATGATGAAATGTCTGTAATGGTGCAGGAAGGTGTGTCTGGGTCCGCCATTGGTCAGCCAATTGACAGTACACAGCTTTCAACCCCGTCAATGCACACAGTCATCCTGCCGTTACATCCTTTGTCACCATTGTCCCTAGGTGATGGACAGTCAGCAGTGGGCATAGATCAGGGTAATGTGGTACCTGTGGTACATGCATCCTCACAAGGCAGCCATGTGCAGAGGCCTCCAATGGTACCACGCAGACAGTCGCCCATGGGTTCTCGTGGGGGCATCCGTGGCGTACTGCCTCTGGCCGGCGTGCCCAAGGAGGTATGTCAACCTCCACTATGTTTAGAACTGTCATGCAGGCACAGGCACGTATGGAAAGGTACACCAGACAGGGTCTGAGGGAGCTGAGAGCATGTCGCATAGCCATGACAGGCGGCATGCATGATGTTGCGAATGCTATCCGTAACTTCACAGATGTCATTGACAGACGTTGTGGGGCATAGAACAGCTGCTCCACAACCAGATGTCCATGGGCCAGGGCGATGGTGTGCGTTTGCGATGTCGGCGTGGCCGTATGCCAGCAAGAGCACCAGCTGGCAGTGGCGCGGGCGACAACGGGCCCACTCGCGCCTCAAGTGCCAGCACCAGCCCCAGCAATGCTGGGTCTGTGCTGTCATCCAGACGCCCCAGGAGACCACGTGCACATGGCTCTGGACAGTCCCAACAGGGAACTGTGTCCAGTCAACACACCCCTGCTTCCGATGACAGTACCCAGTCTGGGTTAGTACGGATATGGCCCGTAGCACCCCTGCCAGGCACAGGTACCGTGTCCGTGCCCACAGACACTGATCTGGATGACCTGACAGGTGCAGTCTGTGGCTGTCCACAAAACCCTGTACATGGCAGCCATTATGTGGGACTGTGTGCGTGCTTACACACATGCAGAAACCTGGAAACCTAACACCTAGGGCAAACACATACACACACACACTGCACCAACAACGGTCCACCCTGTACTGCTGCCCCTCACAAACACACATACACACACATGTCAATTGGTGTTACCAGTGGCGGCTTGGGCATACCTAACCCACACCCTGTGCATATGATGACACTGTGCCACCTCCTGCATACTACAACATCGGTGCAGGTAAAGGTAAACACGTTGCTGATGCACAGGGTGACTACATAGATGTGTATAAGTAGTAACATGTTGGTAACTGTTGACTGTTGCAGTATAAATGTGTGTATATCCCAGCAGTCCTGCTGCAGTAACTGTATGAATGTCCTCAATTGTTATCTGCACCCATACTACTTAACAAAGTGTACCAGCTGCACACCATCACATGCTAACATTGACTATGGCAATGCGCATCTTGTGCTGTTATGTAGATTCAGCTACATGTATCTGTTCTGTCACACATGCATTTATACACACCCTGCTACCCACACACATGCACACGCTCACCTGCCATTCCCATTATTTATCACCCTACATGAGTAGCTGTTGATACATGACAGGTACACATTTCAGAAGTGCACTATGTTGTTTACTACTGGCATCCCCTTCTCTACCTGTACTCACAGGGTTCAGGCAACCTCATCAGTTGGAAGATGTAATGTGCATCAGGTACTGTAGTACCCTGATTGCCACAGCAAACATGTTTCCCATACGGAAATGCACACACAGACACATCCCACATCCACACACTTGCCACATTCAGGCTTCAGAACACTATCTAGGTATATTCGGGTACATGTGCGTGTTACAGTAGCATGTAACACTATACTGAGTACTGGCAGTTAGTTGTCTGTTGTCATGTTGTCTGTATAGAATAAAAGAATTGTTTGATTATCCTACTCCGTTTTGTGGACATTACTTGAAGAAGTGTTACCTTACATGTGTTATCAATACCACCACCTTCTGTTTTGTAGTTTTGTTTGTATAGGGTGCTATCAACATCACTGCTTGTTAAGGGTAATGACCACCCTGCAGTGCATAGCCCCATGTGGCAAAAGCCACATCCCACCCCATCATTGTGCACACACACTAACCCCACCAACAGTAAAACACATACTTTCCATTTGCAAGATTCAAACCCATACCTAACTGTGCAATGACAGTAGAAACAGACACATTAGCAGAGTGTGCTATTTGCAGTAGTTGGAGAAATCTTTACTAATGCTGTACTTAGAGGGTGCTGACATCATCTGTGTGTAGGAGGAGGGATGTGCACCCTGTAGTGTGTTCTCCCAGTTGGCAAAAGGCAGTTAACCCTCCCAGCATAGTGCACACACATAAACCACACTCATACATTCTCTTTGCAGGATTCAAACCCCTACCTAACTACGTTATGACACTGAAGAAAGACGCATTAGCAGAGCGCGCTATGCAAATTACTTGAGGACTTTACTACAGGTGATATAGTTATACAGTCCTGACATCATCACTGTTTCAAAAGGGGGATCTGCATCCTGTACCATACTGTCACGGTTGCTAATAGGGACATTTCCCACACACACATCGATGTGTTGGAGGTTTGCATATGTGGGGATCCAGAACTCCAGTGTGATTAGTATATGGTTTGATTGCAACAATGAGGGATATACTCCCAGTGGTGAGCAGTTTGTACTCATGTTTGTAAAGATCAGCTCTACTATATCTGCCCCTCTTGTGGGAAGGTTGGTTACCTGTTCCATAGCCAAAGAATGTCCGATCAATGGGAACCTTAGAGCTTGGGTATTGTGGCTTGTGTAATGTTCACAGTCTATGTTTGGGTAGCTGGCATCACCCAGTATGATGGTGTTTGCAGAGTAATCTAAACTCTCCTGTGTCAGCATGAAGGCTGTGTGGGTGACCTGAGTTTGAGAGGGTGCTGTAAGAGCTCCTCTGTGTCTCTTTCCATGTGGTCCAGGGAGGTACGTCCCAACAGGTAGCTGACTGTGACCCTCCCCTTGCTCTGACTAGAGGGCGGCACGTCTGTCAACAGCTCATGTCAAGCAAGTGCACACCCCTCATAAATGATGTGGAAACCTTCAAAGGCCCAAGGCCTGTTGAAAATATGGACCAGACTGCAGATACCTGTATAGAGTCATTCTGTGGACACATTCAGGAATGCATGGATCATGAAGCCACATATGAAAGCATGACCCAATTCTCCAAAGGCAGATGTCCTGGGCGCGGACACCAGCCATAAACACACTATACAATAGAAGGATGGCGCCACTACATGATACAACAACCTCCCAAAATGTGAAGGCACCACTGATGAGTATTGGATGACAACTACAGGCACCCATATGATTGTCTAAGGCCATCTTTGAGAGAGGATTCCACAAGCCACTGAGGATAATCACAAGGCTGCCTGTAGTTATGTTAGTAACCTGAGTGGTACTACCCAGATATGCTCAGAGGTAATACAATATGTCACACAAAATATAAAAGACACAGACATTGCCATCATCCTAGTGGACAGGTTCAATGCTGCCTTCTCTCCCCACCACACCAAAAGGGAACATATGTCTCGCAGCACAGTGCTTCCCACCTGACATCACAGATGCTCAGGTAAGAGATGCCCTTCCCAAAGCAATAAACACTGCATCAATGGGACCAGACAGTGTCCCAGGCTGTGTCCTACATGAACCACAAGAAGAGCTACACCCAGACATAACACCACTGTTCAATCCCAGCCTTAATACACGATATGTGGCCAGAGAGTGGCATACAGCAACAGTGGTCCCTCAACATGCAGGTGGTGCTGTCACGGATCCTGGACACTACTCGCCCCATATGTCTGACTAGCTTTGTCTGCAAAGCTATGGCAAGGATCATCATGAACCTCACATATCTAGATATTGTGGACCTACAGACATGTCACCATACACAGTTTGGCTTTGTCAATGGCAAATCCTGCCTATCAAACCTGTTTGCTTTGTTTGAAACAGTCACCAAGGCCACTGTCAAGGGGTAGGAGGTCCACACAGCCTACCTGGACCTTGCATAAGCCTTGGATACAATACCCCACTTGTGCATTCTAGGAAGCTCACCAGTGTACATAATAACCCCTATGTCACTATGGGTATTGCACAGTGGCTCAAGGGCAGAACACACATGGTAGAATTGCTGGAGCCATGTCAGCCTCCAACCTGGTACAAGTGGTGTCCCACAAGGCACAGCCCTAGGAGCTGTCATGTTCATTATATATTTGTCATAGGTACAGGCCAACATGGAAGTACTGTGGCTCAGCAAGTCGCAGGTGACTGCAGACCGAACACCATAATCAACTCAACAGCTAACACACGCATCCTCCAAATGGGACTCTTGCAAACACACGACTTGTGCCACAGCCATGGCCTCAACGTGAATGACAGAAAGAGTATAGTCATCCCTTTTGTCAAACACTAAGTGACCACAATGTACCACATATGTGTTAATCCAGTAAGTGCAGACCAAGGAATTATGGACCTTGGGGTACGAGGTTGATAGCATTCTACCATTTGACAACAACATGGACAAAGTGGTTAGGTAAGCATGTTATATGGGCCACATCATCATGGGATCCACATGTAGGCCAGGGGAGGACATTGTGCCCCTTTACTCATCCCTCATCATGCCCATAATTGACTATGATGAACCTGTCGGCATGCACCTTACCAGACACCTGCAGCAACTGGGGCTACCACATATGTACCTCGACAAGGGGATCAAAGTGCTCAAACAGATGCCACATACTGACTGGTTAAAGTAGCAGCAGCTCTACTCAGTGACATACTGCCTCTTCATAGGCAATCTGTGCCTGACATAGAAGGCCAGGTCATACCCTCACGTAATGGCCATGCTGCATCTCAGAATATCCAGATCCCACCAGGATACACGCTGGAAATACTTGAACCTCAGGAGTGATATACATAGGACATGGTGGAGGGGCACATTCACAACTCAGAGGCTCCCTTCATTCCTGATTATTATCCCAATAGAGGTTAGGCGGACTGACTCAGTGACTATCTTCAAGAGCGATATTAATGACTGGATGTGACATTGTAGGGTTACCCTGGGTATCACTTATGTGTCACTGTGAGAAAGAGGCACAGTATACTAACATTGGAAAAGGGCATAGCAAGACAGATTCACAATGCATGTTGAAAGGCACGCACATTCTGGCTAGGTGGATACATGCCCTGGGCAGATATCCCTGTACGAACCTATGGACCTATGTCTCTTTCACCATTGGCCCTATGTGCTGTCAATCACCAATGTAATCTCAATACTCCGGTAGCATGTGCAAAGGTCAGTTGTCAGTCACCTCTATGGTACAGTTGTGGAATATGTGTGTCATGTAGTAATGTCACAGCTGCCACATGTACCCAGTCAACCCTATCCCCTACCCATTGATGTACATCACATGTATGAGATGGAAACACATGGCCAAACTGTAACAACAACATACAAGTCAGTCAGATGCATGGACACATGACTCAGTCATTGTCCATGCCACCACAGCTGATGTGGGATGTCGCTCACTGGGATACGTGATAGGGAACATGGAAGGGATCACTGAGCAAGTGACACAGGCTGGTAGACCCCTGACCTTGGTTGGCATCAGACCCTCACCAGGGATTCCGACAAATTAATGAATGCTAATGAATAAGTGTAGCTACAACACCCTAGCTGAATGGTTCTTAGCATGCAGTCACTGCATTGCTATGGAATACTGTCTTACCACTCCCACAACAGGTGAGAACATGCAGCTCCTGTACATTAACAACATGTAGACTTTATGCCCCAGACCAGGTGTGCATCCCTCACTACTAGGCTGATAGCATCTACATCTCACACTGTATATACACATCCCACATGCAGCATCTGCACAGAAGACCACGGTCATAATGTTACCCTGTGCAAATACCATGTATTCACATGTGGCAGGCATCACACATGGTAACTATTGAAAGTCACAGGTACATATGTGTATTTGGCACACACATACAGCATGTGTTCATTGCCATAACCGGTGTAATCAATGTCATGCATTATTGTGAGGGACAACCCACACACATGGGCATTCTGTGTGTGCACAACACACATGGCATGTCTGTAATCAAAAGCCATACATAATTGTGATATCGTTTAGAAAGGGGTATGTGCATCCTGTAGTGTGTTTTCACAGTTGCCAAAAGGGATATATCAATCATACACACTTACCCCCCTTCACACACACTTGCCACCTGTGGGATTCAAACCCCTACCTAACTATGTTAAGACACTACAGACGGACGCATTAGCACAGCACGCTATTCGCATTACTGGGGAATTTCCTTTCCCCTGATATACTTATAGGGTGCTGACATCATCAGAGTTTAGAAAGTGGAATGATAATCCTGTGGTGTGTTTTCCCAGTTGCCAAAAGGGATGCTTTTTTCATACACACACACTTACCCCCCTTCACACACACTTGCCACCTGTTGGATTCAAACCCCTACCTAACTATGTTATGACATTAGAGACGGACGCATTAGCACAGCGCGCTATTTGCATTACTGGGGAATTTCCTTTCCCCTGATATACTTATAGGGTGCTGACATCATTAGAGTTTAGAAAGTGGAATGATCATCCTGTGGTGTGTTTTCCCAGTTGCCAAAAGGGATGTTTCTTTCATACACACTTACCCCCCTTCACACACACTTGTCACCTGCTGGATTCAAACCCCTATCTAACTATGTTATGACACTACAGACGGACGCATTAGCACGGCGCGCTATTTGGATTACTGAGAAAATCCTTTTCTCCAATATACTTATAGGGTGCCGACATCATCAGAGTCTAGAAAATGGAATGATCATCCTGTGGTGTGTTTTCCCAGTTGCCAAAAGGGATGTTTTTTTCATACACACACACTTACCCCCCTTCACACACACTTGCCGGATTCAAACCCCTACCTAATTAAGTTATGACACTACAGACGGACGCATTAGCACGGCGCGCTATTCGGATTACTGAGAGAATCCTTTTCTCCAATATACTTATAGGGTGCTGACATCATCAGAGTCTAGAAAGTGGAATGATCATCCTGTGGTGTGTTTTCCCAGTTGCCAAAAGGGATGTTTCTTTCATACACACTTACACTTACCCCCCTTCACACACACACTTGCCACCTGCTGGATTCAAACCCCTACCTAACTATGTTATGACACTACAGACAGACACATTAGCACGGCGCGCTATTCGGATTACTGAGCGAATCCTTTTCTCCAATATACTTATAGGGTGCTTACATGATCAGTGTCTAGAAAGGGGGATGAGCATCCTCTGGTGTGTTTTCACATTTGCTAGGGGTAACATTTGGACCAAGTGTGTGAGCATGCCCAGTTCAGCCTTCCCGTGGCATGTTGTGTGAAAGATGTCTCATTTATCTAAGTGTGTGAGCATGCCCAGTGTGGGCTTTACATATGTTGAACTCTGCAGCCCATCACATTTGTGGATGAGTGTGACCTTCAACAAATACCTGCAGTTTATGGTTGTGTGTTCTGTGCCATGTTGTGTAGTTACTGTCCGAATGCTTTTTGCGTGAACAAAACAGGGAGTATACTGTGCCTGCAGGTTTTGCATGGGATACTTTGCACACAATTGTCAACATCCGTTCATACTGACCTAACACTGTAGCACTGTCTAGTGTAGTGTTTCAGTACTTTCACTGTGGTGGTCAGTATCCTGGGCTTTAGTCCTATCACTGCTTTACATTTCCATAGTGTGCACAACAGCCTGGTTAGGGTCCAGTTGTGCACATCTGCACAAAGGCAGTGCCTCTACAGACCCTGTTAATTGCTGCCCCATAAGCTTAACAAGTGTAGTCTGCAAATCTATGGAGAGGATCATAATTGAGCTCATAAACAAAGATATAGGGGACATGCAGACATTGTACCCATCCCATTTTGGCTTGGTCAGGGGCAGATCATGCCTTTTGTACTGGGTTGACATCTTCAAATTGGTCACTTAGGCCATTGTTGGGGAAAGGCAGTCCATACAGCCTACCTTGGCCTTGCAAACACTTTCAACACAATACCCCACTCAGGTATTGTGGAAAACCCTAACAACTGAAATGTAAACCCATATGTCACAAGATGGGTTGCAAACTGGCTTAAGGACGGGACCCACAGGGTTAGAGTTGCTGGCACTATGTTAGACTCCAGGCTGGTCACAGGTGGTGTCACACAGGGCTCAGTCCTTGGCCCCATTGTTTGTCATGTACTTCCCAGAAGTACAGGCCAACATGGGAGGACTTTGGATGACAATGTTAGCAGATGACTGCACACTGGGCACCATAGTGGACAGTGCATCACACACAGATATCCTTCAGAAGGGACTCACAGTAACTGATAGCTGGTGCCAGGGCCATGGCCTGAAGTCAGAGTGCACAACATGTGTAGACATACCCTTCAGGAAAAGCAAGGTGACCCCAAGCTACCATATAGGTGGCAATCCTCTAAGCACAGAGGAGGTTATCATGGACCTGGGGACCCAGGTTAACAGTCGCCATTCTTCTGAGACTCACATTGCTAAAGTGGCTAGGAAGACCTTCTACATTGCCCACCTGATCAGGATGGGATTCACATCCAGATCTAGTGGGTCATTGTTCCCTGTACTCTTCACTTATCAGACCGGTGATCGAGTCGAATGCCCTATTCTGGCTGTATCTCACCCAACATCTGCAGCAATTGGAGACACCCTGACTGTCCCCCACCTAAAGGATCAAGGAACCCCAACAGCTGTCATATGCTGCCAGATTGAAGACACTCACACTCTATTCACTCACATACCGTCTGCTTAGAGGTGACATGTGCCTGACATGCGAGGCCATGTCCAAACAGAGATTAATGGGCATGCTCCACCTCAGACTCAGAAGATCCACCTGAACCACTAGTGCAGGTGACTTACACCTTAGCAGGGATGTATGTTGGACATGTTGGAGGGATGGAGTTATCACTCGGAGACTCGCTATGCTGTGGAATACAATCCTGGTCCATTTGAGGCAGAGCACCTTGCTGGCTGTGTTCAAGAGGTATCTTGACCTAATGCTAGTCGGAGAATGTGTTTGTCCATCAACACATTGTGCGTAGTTCGACATGTCATATGTCTTGTTTAGTATACTGTGCCTCTGTCTACCTGTGACATAACATTGATACCCAGGGTAAACCTCCCATCTCCCATCCACTCATTAGGATTCCTGTTGAGGGGACTCAACCAGTGTCTCTATGGACAACCTGTACTGGTAGTTTACTCATGTGTGGGGTGGCTTCTGTGTTTTGGATAATGCAGTACAGCCTGTCCTATATATGTCAGTGCTGGGGTTCAGGTCCCTCATGTGCATAGCTCCCTGCCATTCAGATTGTACAAGGTGCAGCATGTGCATTGATTCCAGCTTGGACATGGCTTTCTACATCAGGCACAGCTTGCATCTGGGTGGACAGCATGGCAGTGTGTGGAGCTGCACTCTGTTTAATCAGACTACACATTACATGTGTTCCAGCTCTGTCATACTCCTGGTGAGGTACTGTTGTGGACTTTACAGGTGCTGGATGTGTGTGCATGAGGTACACCCCACAGGGGCTGTTGTGGTCATTTCTAATGCTGATGAAAGATAACTGCAGAACCAGAATGACCTCCTCTTAGCTAGATGTCAGACAGCATGGACCATACAATCACAACTGAAAACAGGGCCCTCTCCACAAAGGGAAAGTGTCCTGTCTGGTGGACCCCAGCCATAAACAAACTGTATGACAGATGAGGGTTACTAATGCAAGACAGAGCTACATCTCCAAAAGGGAAGACAGCTGTGATCAGCACTAGTAGAAAGCTACATTATCTCATAAAGACATGCAAGGTCAACTTGGGGACATAAATCACCAAAGACAATGAAGGTAACCACACTGCTTTCTTCAGTTATGTCAGACACCTGGTTGTGAACCCTCGGATATGCTCAGAGTTGGTACACAACAACATATATTCCAGTGACCTGACAGATATTGGCAACATTCCGGCGGACAGCTTCAGTGCGATTTACCCCTCCCTCACCCCCAAAACAAGATAGTTATCACTGCTGTATGTAACCTCACTGTCATCTTGGATGTCCATGTGAGAGCCACACTCAGCAAAGACAAGTACACAGCATCCATGGGACCTGCTGGTATCTCCAGTTGCATGCTATGTGAACTCCAGAAGGGCTGGACCCATATATACAACTGCTATTTAACCTTAGTCTTGCTACAGGATATGTACCTGAACACTGGCATACGGCAACAGTGGTCGCACTCCACAAGGGGATGCCTCCACAGACCATGGCAACTACCACCACACAGGCTTAACCAGCCTTGTCTGCAAAGATATGGGAGGAGTCATGGAGCTCTTACACAGACACATTACTGACCTACGGACCCTTGTTCCCACCTAGTTCAGCTTTGTACAGGGCAGATCCTGCCTTTTGCACCTTTGCACCCGAAAAGTACCTACCATGAAGATCAGGGTTCTTCAACACATGTCATATGCTTCCAGAATAGAGGAAGTCCAGCTTTGTTCAGTGTCATACCGCATACTTACAGGTGACCTATGCCTGACATACAAGACCATGTCCAATCAGGATTTGGTGGACATACTCCACTGCAAGCAATCCAAATCCACCAGAGCCATGAGAGCTGAGTATTTGAACCTCAGCACATACATGTATAGGACATGCTGGAGGGACAGAGTCATAACTCAGAGGCATCTCACACTCTAGCAGAGTATCCCAGTTCATGTTTGACAGAGTCCCTCACTGACTCTCTTCAGGAGACATCTGGACAACTGCATATGAGACGGAGGCACAGACTAGACAGAGACACAGTCATGTTATTCAATTACGTAAGGGGTCATAATGTGTCACTACTAAGTCAGAGGCACAATATTCAGAATCTATTCTGTACACTTATTACCACTATAAGGGGTGGCAATAGCCACATCACTATGGCTAGGCTTATACATGCACTAGGGCAGATAGCCTAGTAGTACACTATGACACTATGAAACACCGGTGTATGTGTAGCTATTGTCAATCAAACAGTATGATGTGGCTTGGGGGCTTGATATCTCCCTGTATTCCAACATTGTTTTGTCTATTCCTTCTAGCATGTCTAGGGATCAGTTGCTAGTGTCCTCTCCTGCTCAGCTGGTGAACCTGGGAATATTGAGGCACTGTTACAGTTGCCTCATGTACACTGACAACCCTCTCCTTCTGCCATAAAACACACATACATGTGAGAGATGCAACTATATAGCCAAAGTGGAGGCTGAGCTCTCTCAACATAGGACTAGCAAGACCAGAGAGAGGTGAAGGTAACCACACACACATCTTTAATCCAGTCTCACATGGCACTGTCACAACTTAAGATCATACACATAGACACACAGAGACACTCTTGGAGGCTCTGATCAGAAGTCTACCAGAATGGCGGTGGCCACCACAGCAGACACTCGCACAACTGCCTCCACAGGGCACAGCACATGCAACACATTGACCACAGAGTCGGTGTGCCAAACAGTCACAGCCCTTAAGGCCAAACACAATGCCAGACACACTTGTCATAGGTGACTCCATAGTCAGACACACTGATGTCCCACTCACCAGATCAGGTACAGAGGAGGTCACAGTAAGCTGCCTATCGGGCACTGGAATCCACCACATAATGCAAGCACTCAGGTCACTAAACTGCAAGTACAGGTCTGACCCAGTCATAATCCATGCTGGTGTGAACGACCTGAGATGTACCTCCCTGGACTACATGGAAAGAGACATAGAGGATCCCTCTGATTATGTAGGCCAGGCAGGTATGACCCTGACCTTGACAGTATCCTACCTTCACCAAGTATGATGCCACATAAACAGAGACAAGATGATCAGCTGTAGTATTTTGCTTAGACTATGGTGTCATTCTAAGGGGTCCAATGTCTGTCTGCCTGGGATGACATGCTGGACAGGCCACGGTGATTTGCAAGGGACGGCTTGCACCTGTCACCCCTGGGCTTCGGATTTCAGATGATGCTCTTGCCACCCCATTGTGCCTTTTTATGCAAGATTCAGATTCTACACCTACCACCCTAGAACACAGTAAAGGAAAGACACTAAGGGTAATGCTGCTCAATGCCCAAGGTCTCAACCTCAAGCTGCACACACTCTATGCCCTTCTCAGTATGTAGCACATTGATGTCTGTGCTGTGCCTGAAACCTGGTTCACAGCTTCTGACAGCACCCGGCACTATCGGTGTTACCTCATATCATGCATTCCGGCACCAGCATCCCGACAACACCAAGAAGGATGGTGGGTGTCCATATTCATCAAGGACACCCTCACCTCATGGTTGGTGGCAACACACGATGCATCGGAGACCATCCAGGTGCCAGTGACCGTAGGCGAGACTGCTCTGCAGTTTGTAGCATGTTACATGCCACCCGCTCA
Organism: Protopterus annectens; assembly: GCF_019279795.1. Lineage (NCBI taxonomy): Eukaryota > Metazoa > Chordata > Ceratodontiformes > Protopteridae > Protopterus > Protopterus annectens. The sequence continues at coordinate 1,796,246,994 of NC_056735.1, read as the reverse complement.
AACTCAGGTACCTCACACAGCTATCCTGCAAACACTGAAGGGGATAAATGTATCTCCAAACACCATCCTACTGGGTGATTCCAACTATCCACATATAGACTGGGATCACTAATCATGCCACAACACTCTAACACAAAGGTTCCAAGAGTTCATACACTGAAATGCCATGGAACAACTGGTCCCAATCCCCTCAAGTGGAGGCAACATACTAGAACACATCATCACGAACATGGGGTCACACTGTTCAACACCAGACATATACCCATCATTGGTGAGATCAGATCATGGACTACTCTCAGTGGGAGTCCACATCCCACCCACACCCCAGATGGGAAATGAAACGGTGAAGACCTTCTCAAATGCCGACTTCACATTTCTGAGGACTGGTGTGGTCTCTTTCAAGGCCCCCAGGCCAGCAGACACCATTACCCAAGCCACTGTATCACTTAGAAATGCCTTCTACCAGCACCTCCAGGACTGCATGGTTCAGGCAATCCCAAATAATAATGACTCTTTGTACCACAGGCAAGCATCCAGTCTGGTGGACCCTAGCCATAAACAAGCTGTACAACACAAGGAAGGAGCTACTACAAGATAGAGCGTAATCCGTAGGGGAAGACACCCCTGCTCATTGTGAGTAAAACACTGGGTTCCCCATACAATCATCCGAGGCATGTTTTGAGAGTAAACCCACTCAGGACTCCAGGGACAATCATGAGGCCTTTTTACCTATGTTTGAAACCTGGGAGGAAACTCCCAGATATGCTCAGACTTAGTTCAGAATAATGTTGATATCACTGCACCTACAGACATTGGCAACATACTGGCTGGCAGGTTCAGTGCAGATTTCCCTCCCCCAACTGGGGGTATGTACACCAGAGGATTGTAGCCCCCAAACATCTCCACTGCTGGGGTGGGAACTGCTCAATCCAAGGCAGAAAACACTTTATCCATGGGACCAGATGGTGTCCCCAGTTGTGTGCTCCATGAACTCAATGAGTAATTACACCCACAGTTAGGGCAGCTGTTTAATCTTAGCCTCACCTCAGGATATGTTCCCAAGGAGTGGCATACAGCAATGGTGGACCCACTTCACAAAGGAGGTGCCTCCACCAACCCCAGAAACTACCATCCCATCAGCTTGACAAGCCTGTTCTGCTAAGCTATGGAGAGGATCATAATGGGAATTCTAAATGAAGACATAGACTTGCAGACATTGGATCCAATCCAGTTTGGCTTTGTCAAGGGCAGATCATGCCTTTTAAACTTGGTTGACTTTTTCAAAACACTCACCCAGGCCATTGACGTGGGCAAGGCAGTCCACACAGCCTACCTTGACCTGGCAAAGGCTTTAGACACAATACCCCACTCAGGTATAATTGAAAACATCACCAGCTTAATTGTGAACCCATACATCACAGCATGGGTTGCAAACTGGCTAAGTGACGGAACACACAGGGTCAAAGTTGCTGGTGCCAGTTCACACTGCAGAGCTGTCACAAGTGGTGTCCCACAGGGCTCAGTCCTGGGCCCACATTTGTTCAGTATCTACTTTTCAGAAGTACGAGCAAACACAGGAGGATTATGGCTGACAAAGTTTGAAGATGACTGCAAACTGGGAAGCATAGCTGGAAACCCATCTGACACAGACATCCTTCAGAAGGGTCTCATAGACACAGATAACTGGTGCCACGGCCATGGCCTTACATTAAACACTAAACAATGCATAGCCATACCCTTCAGGAAGAACAAGGTTACCACTACTTCCCATCTAGGTGGCAATCCTCTAAGCACAACGTAGGTTATCAGGGACCTGGGCACCCAGGTTGACAGTGACCTTTTGCTTGACACTCACATGCCAGGGTAGTTTGGAAGGCCTTCTACATTGGCCACCTCATCATGCAGTGATTCACATCTAGATCAAGGGAGGTCATCGTTCCCCTGTACTCATCACACCAATGATTGCATACACTGCCCCATTCAGATTGGATGGGCCCACAAATTCCTCGACAGGAGGTGAAAGGGTCTCAAACATATTTCTTATGCTGCCCGACTGAAGGAATTCCAGCTGTATTCAGTCACTTACTGACTGCTCAGAGGTGACCTGTGCCTGACATACAAGGCTATGTCCAACCCAGAATTTATGAACATGCTTCACCTCAAGACCTCTACATCCATCAGAACTACAAGGGCAGGAGACCTAAACCTCAACACAGATATTAATAGGATGTGCTGAAGGGACAGATTCATCACCCAGAGAGTCCATATGCTGTGGAACAACATCCTGGTACATGTGGGGCTGAGCACCTCACTGGCTTTGTTCAAGTGAGATCTTGACCAATGGATGGGAGATTGCAGGTATACCCCAGGGATAACCTCAGTATCACTGCTTGACAGAGGCACAGCAAAATAATGGGCATATTATCCATCAACTTGCAGGGGTGGCAGAAGCCACAAAACTCTGGGCTAGGCTTATTAATGCCCTAGGGCAGATAGCCTAGTATGAACCTATGGACATAGGCCTGGGGCAGTTCCTGCTATTAGGACAGTGGTCTGCAGCAGGCTATATAGTAGTAGTCGGTTTTAGCCATTGGTTTTGACCATGGCTATTCCATGTTGCTTCTTGTTGTGGTACAAACATGGGTGTGTGGTTATCCATGCTATTTATTGCTAGACACCCTCATTTTGTATCTTGTTCCATGTTTTTGCACATGTACATCACTGTATGACGTGCAGCTGTTTCCGTAAGGGTCATATGCGTGGATATGGATGTTAGTTGGGGTCCTCAGGTGTGCATATTGTACATGATATTACATTACTTAACACATGGCATTCATGCCTCAGGTGGTGCTGCAGGGCCACCTCTGTCGGATACACATACTACACTCCCTGTACATTTGGAAGCAGGTTGTGTCATGTTAGGCATCCCTGTTACTGTATGAGTGAGTCAGAGCGGGTATCAGTCCCAGTGTTCCTACTGACCATGCGTATGTGCTATGCGTTGCCTCTTTGCCAAGGCCAGGGCATACTGGGCATGCCTCCTTCTGCCTACTGGGACAAGGTCAGGTTGTTCCTCCTCCGAGTCACCCCTTGCCTGTGGTGGCCTTGGCAATGGTGGGGGGATGTTTGGCCCAGCCCTGTGCTGGTCCTGCTGCAGCTGTTTCCGCAGGATCATATTATGTAGCATAGCACATATCATGATCATTTGGGTACATGTAGTTGGTGTGTACTGCAAAGCTCCACCAGATGTGTCCAGACACCGGAACCGTGACTTGAGCAGCCCAAACACACGCTCTATGATATTACATGTTTGTGCGTGTGCCTCATTATGGCGTTCCTGTTCAGGTGTGTGTGCATTTCTGATGGGTGTCATCAGCCACGGCTCAAGTGCATAACCTGCATCCCCCACTAGGTGTCCGTGTGGGAAGTCCCCATTGGCAAATGATTGGTACAGCTGCGTCAGATGCCAGATGTGGGAATCGTGGTAGCTCCCAGGGCAGCCAGCACACACATTCATTATTATGCCCTGGGCATCACACACAACCTGGCAGTTGATGGAGGGGTATCCCTTGCGGTTAATGTAGACTCTACCCCGCTCACCGGCTGGTGCTTTGATGCGTATGTGCGTGCAGTCTATTGCACCCAGCACCTCAGGGTATCCCGCTATTTGCTGGAAGAGACGATATTGCTGGCCACAACCTCACGGTCATTAGGGACATATATATGATCACTGACATGTGGTGACATGGCATCCAGGAACTGGTGCAGTACCCTGGAGGCTGATGACTGTGATATCCCCATCATATCGCCAGTTGGTCTCTGGAAGGTACCTGTTGCTAGTATTCTTAGGCCAACACATACCTTGGTTTCCACTGGGATGGGTTCCCCTCTGTTGGTTCTGTGTGTGAGGTGTGGCCTGCACAGCTCAACAATCTGCTGCAGGAGCTCTCTGTCCACTCTATAGCGCTCTACTATCTCCAGCTCATGTAACCCATGGTAGGTGACCCTGGGCCTGTATACTCTTCTCCTTCTCCTCACTCTGGGTTGTCTGTCAGCATCTGCATTGTCACCACCCTCAGCAATTCGCCTATGCCTGATTATAATAGCCATGGCAGCCCCTAGCATTTCTGCTCTGAGTTCAGCTTTTTTTCAGCTTTCAATTCTGATAGCTTAGTTTCTGGCAGTATCTCTTGTGAGAAACAGCCTTCACTGCTCTTTGTTGTGTTTTAAGTGCTGGGCTGGGCTCTAGTCTGCCTGTGTAATTGCCTGCTTGTAATTGTTTCCACCAATTAACTCCAGCAGTATTCCCTGGCAGTTTCCCTGTATTTTGGTTGTTTCCTGTTTCCTCTCTGTTTCCTGAGGGGGAGCAATGTGCACACCAGCTTAAACACGCTCACAGTCACTTAAACGCGCGCACACATCCCTACACCATGTTACACGCGCGCACACATCCTTACACGGTGTTAGCTAGGCTGATTCATGCTAAAACGCGCGCACACTGCCTTACACATGTGCACGCCCGCGCAAACCGTTGTAAACAGTTTGCAACACGCTCCCACATGTTGAACCTGCCTTACACGCGCACGCCAAGATGCACGATATCAAGAAACTTTGAGTGTAGGGATAGCGTATACCCTCAATTTCTTGACTTTCCTAGTGTTCTGTTGGGACACACCTCCCTCCCTGATGTCTGTCTGTCATCTGTTACCTTACATTGCCCTCCAATCTGGTACATTTCTTTCTATCCTTCGCCTCCGTGATGTCAGCTACCTCTTACTCTGTTGCTCCCGCTTCTCTAACTCTTACACTACTCAGAAAGTGCTCATTACCTATGTGGCAGTGTGATTCAGTATTGTAACCCTCATTTACATAGGATTGCCTAGTAATGCTTAGTTACATATCTTACACGGAGCTTCCCCCCCTTGACAACCACTAAACGGAGGCCATATTGTTTTTAGTCTGCAAGTCCCTCCATTGACATTCCATGTGATACATAAATCCCACAATTGTGGGCTTATAAGCTTCGGTTTTCAGTTTTAGGTAGCGCACCCCGTTTGCGCTGGTGTGCGCTGCAGTTAAACACAAAAATCCCGTGAAAAAAAAAAGTTAAATAACTTATTTTTGCAACACTTTTTCATGCCAATGGCCACATATTTGGCCATTGGCATGCTTAATGACACATATGCACCCTTTATTTGGAGCTGACATAGCTCCGTTTTTGATTTTGCAGAAATGTACTCAGTTGTCAGCTGAGTACATTTCTGCAGCTAACACGTCCGTTACACGGACTGGTTTCTGCTTCGTGGATCGCTCAAATACCTCATTTGCATATCTTGGAGCTGCAAATGAGGTATTGAGCATTTCCACGCCCAGTCCGTGTAAGAGACGTGTTAGCTGTCTCTTACACGGAGGTTTGGGCTGTACCTGAATCCAGAGGCTTACACGGAGGCTTACACTACTCTTGAACTCCGTGTAAGCCTTCCTGAATCTGGCCCATTAAGTTTTGCTATCATTAACAAAACACAATAACAAGGAAACACAATCTTAATTTTTTATCAGAAGTGTCATTCTATAGGCTAGTATATATAAACTATCCTTTTGGTATACTGCAAGCATTTAGAACTATTTAATAACTGACAGTGGTTTAGAATGCAATTCACTGTCCTTTGCTTATTATTCAATGTCATCTTAGCATATGATTCAAAATATTATGATTATTTACTTTTAGAAAGGAACACTTAACCTGGACAGTTCTTAGAATTTTAGAACTCCCACAATGTCACAAAACTGCTCATGGCTCTGATTAAGCTGCTTCAAGCTGGTCCTCATGACAAGGGCTTGCAAATGAACAGTTTATCAGCTACAATTCACACAAAAACATTCACAAATTTTATTTATTTATTTTATTTACATTTATTTACCGGAAATTCCAACTGGAAGCAGGTCATTTTTCAGCAGATGCCCGGGTAGAAAAGCTCCACATCATGCACATGATAAATACAGATACAAAGTTGCAGCAATAGTAAACATTACAGGTTGTTGGCTTTAATACAATAACAAGATATTGATTATCAACAGTATATACAGTAAATGTTGCAAGTTAAGGTAGTTTCTTGTCATTTATAATATTAGTAACAAAGTTTCAGACAAGATTTTAATGTATGTAAAGACAACTAGCTAATTCTGACTGGTTAGTAGTGGCGGTAGTATAGTTATGTTAAGAGTCTAGGTGAGGGGAAGGTAGGGATGGGGGTGTTTGTCTGGATTAGAACAAGGACAAAGCCAGTACAAATTTAAGTGGAATTTGAGCACAGTCTTGAAAAGACTGCTGGAAGGTAGAGTAGTTATAGAGGGTGGAAGATTGTTCCAAAGTTTAGATATGGTACATGAAAATATGGCTTCTGCTGAGTTTTTGGGTTTGATAACTGTGAGTTGATTTTTGTTGCTTGATCTTAGGGGCCTAGTGGAGTGATAGGGTTGGAGAAGGATTTGAAGGAAAGGAATGTTAGGGGGGTGGTTAATAAGTTTATGAGCAAGGGTGAGTTGATTAAAGTGAAGGAGTTGTGGGAGTTCTAGCCAGTTTAGCTCTTTAAGGGAGATACAATGATGGCTGCGGTAGGAGGTTCCAGTGGCAAATTTAGCAATTGTGCTGTAACAAGCATCCAGCTTGTGTAGGGCTGTCTGTCTAAGGTTGGTAGGTATGGGGGAATGCATAGAGTAAGGTGGAGATTAGTTGAGAATTGGCTATGGAGATTCTAGCCACCTTGGTTAGGAATTGGCGACTTCGATATAATGCACCAAGTTTCTTGTGAACTTTTTTATTGTGAGAGATATGTGGGTGTCAAATCTAAGTTTGTTGTCTATTTCCACACCGAGTAATTTCTGTGTTTTCTGATGGAGAGATGATGGTATTATCTTTGGCGAGAATGTAGAAGTGGGGGGGTGTTTTGGGTGGCTTTGGAAGGTTGGAACAGGAGAAGTTTTGTCTTACTTGGGTTGAGTGGGAGCTGAGCATTGGATAGCAAGCTTTCCACAAAAGAGAATTATTCCTGTGTGATTTGTTGTAGTTCTGGTAGAGTGGGGGCAGAGCAGATGAGAGTAGAATCATCTGCGTACTGTATAAGAGATGCTGGTGTGGTGGCAGTATGTAGGTTGTTAGTGAAAAGTGAGAATAGCAGATGGCCGAGGATAGACCCTTGGGGAACTCCAAGAGTAACTGGGAGGCGAGGTGATAGGTTATTGTCCCAGATTACTGATTGCTGGTGTCCATGTAGATAGCTGTGGAACCAGTTGCAGGCTGATTGTGAGAAGAAGAGGTTGGGGAGAGTAGAGAGGAGTAGCTCATGAGATACCACGTCAAAGGCCTTTGAGAGATCTAGAAATATGGCAGTCGAGAAGAAGCCATTGTTTTTGTGATGAAGTATAGTGTTGGTGAAGGAGAGCAGAGTGGAGGTAGCACTGTGATATGGCCTGAAACCATGTTGGGTTTTGGAGAGGTGATTATTAGCTAGGAGGCAGTTGGAGACCTGGGTGTTGATACATTTTTTAAGTATCTTGGAGAGAGGGGAGAGGATAGCAATGGGGTGGTAATTGGAGAGGTTGGTGGAAGGGGTGCCTTTGTGGAGGGGATTCATGTGGGATATTTTCCATATCGAGGGAACATAGCCTTCTGTTATGGAACGGTTGATTAGAATTGAAATTGGGTAGGCTCGTATATCAGCTGCAATTTTCAAGTATTCAGAGGGGAGGTTGTCAGCTCCAAGTTTGGTGGGTTTAAGTTTTGACAATAGTCTTTTTTATGTTGGAGGTAGGTACTGAGGTGAAGAAGAAAAGAGGAGTGGGGGGGGTTTAGGGTTAAGAGTTGGGGGGTGTTGTAGAGAAGTGTTTGTTTAGAGATGTTATAGTTTCAGTGAAGTGTTTGTTGAAGGATTCAGCAATACTGCTGGAGGAGTGGGGGTATCAACCTTCCCTGGGTGGAGGATAGTGTTAACAGTGGACCAGAATTGCTTAGGGTTGTGGTTGGTAGAGTTTAGGGTGGATTTATAGTAGAGGGATTTGTCTAATTTTATATGCTTTTTACAGTTCAAGGAATGATTGCCTATCTGAGTTATATTTTGTTAGTCGCCAGTGCTCCCATCCCTTATCTATGGATTTCATTAGGGTTCTGTTGGTCTTTTGTAATCATGGGGCACACTTGGATCTGACTTTAGCATTTCTTACAGGAGCATGGGTGTTTAGGCTGGAGAGGAAGGTACTGTTGAAGAAGTGAACAGCCTCATCTAGGTTGAGATATTTTAATGGTGACCAGTTAATTTTTTGCAGGGAGGAGATGAAGGAGTTGGAGTTGAAGTTGGACTTGTTCCATATTTGCCTGTAGATAACGGGCTTGAGTCTGCTTGTGTGGTGCCGAATTAGGAAAGTGGGAGAGTGGTCACTAAGACTGTCAGGTAAATAGCCTGCCAGGTAAGAGTGAGGGGCTTTGTTGACTAGGATCCAGTCAAATAAGGTATGATTGTTAGGGTTTTTGTTGATTCGGGTAGGGGATTGGATGAGTTGAGTGAACCCCTGGAGATTAAGGTGAATGGTTGGGAGAGTGTTATTACAGGATAGCCAGTTCATGTTAAAGTCACCGAGAATGATGGTTTCCTGGGGTAGAGATAGAGTAGCCCAGCTCAGGAGATTTCCTAGGGGTGTAATATTTTGCCCTGGTGGGAAGTAGCATCCTATTATATTAATTGTTTTGTGTGGGTTTAGTTTGAGATTGGCGTAAAGAATTTCTTCATTGTTGTGGTGAGGGGCAGATGAGTTCAGGAGTTGAATATTGAGATGGTGTTTAAATATCAATGCTACACCACCTCCTTTTTTGGGCAATCTGTCTGTGCGAAGGATGTTGTATTCAGGTGGAAGTATTTCCTCACTTTTGATGTGAGGTTTGAGCCAGGTTTCAGTTAGGAAGAGAATATCTGGGGAATATATGCTGATGCTGGCATGTAGTTCTTGGATTTTATTGCATATGCTTCTGATGTTTAGGGACATTATAAGTAGGTGTGTTGTTTTCTTGTTGGCTAGGAGTTGAGTTGTGGGGGGGGGATTGCTTGGACTCGGGTTTGTGGTTGGGTTGGATTTGGGAGAACCAGGGTTTGGATCGATGTCTCCAGCGAGGGCTAGTTTATAGAGGGTGTTTAGGATATGTTTTATATACATAGTAAATTGCTTATGGTATCTTAGGGATATTTTATTTTTGAGTGTGTTAGGTGTTTGGTAATGGAGTGTGTGTATTGGGAGGATGTTTTTGGTGGCAGGGGATGTGTAGTTATAGTGTAAATGTTTGAGGGAGGGTGTTGAGAGAGTACAGTGGAAGTTGGGCCATGTGACTGTGGAGCCTTGGTAGAATGTAATGTGAGCTAGAACTATGCACGTCAGGATTGTTATTATGTTAGGTAGTAGCATGATTGTGTTGGATGTAGGGGGAGGGGGTGACTAGTGGTGTAGCCTCATTGGTGTTAATTAGGGATGGGGTTAAGGCTAAGAATAAATGTAGAGGTACTGGGGGCGGGTGGGAATAGGGGGCAGGGAGGGGAGCAAAGTGAGCGTAGCAAATGGAGCGGGCAAGCACCCCAGGATAAAGATTGCAGGGTAAGTGTCTAAATAGCCAAATTGTTAGGCTTTATTAGAATCTAGTAGGGAAAAATGATCTATAGACCTGATTTCAGCTGTATCCTTTCTGGGTAGATACCTAGTTTGAGGCAGACAAAAAGTGGCAGTTTAAGTACCTTTTTGCCTCTATTTTACAAGTGGGCAATTCTAGTGTATCTACTGGGTTACCTTTTTTTGCCTAGAGCTTTATCTTGGTTTACTGATAACTAAAAAGAAAAAAGTTAACAGGGGGGTGTATTTACAGCTGATGGGGGTGAGGGAGCAGCTGCAGTCCCTAGCCATGGGTAGAGTTAGTTATTTCTGCTTTAGACCAAGTACTTTCTACAGTAGCAGGCTAAGAGGGAAATGTAGCTAGACACCTACAGTAACTTACCTTCATTTTAAAGCCCTTGAGTCCTTGTGGCTGGTTTCTTTACTGCAGATGCGGCCAATGGCCAAGGATTCAGCAAGTGGGGGACTGAGAGAGAACCCGTTCACAAGGACAGTGGTCACTAAATGAAAAGATGGAGACAAAAAGAATTATTACGTTAAAGTCTCTGAAAGGGGAATGAGAGAGAAGTGCTGTAAAAAGTAACTGAAATAACAAATGAATCCAAGCCACTTCTGCTTTACACATCAATCACTCAAACCCTTCCAAACCACTAAAAGAAACAATAAAAAACACTTCAAAGAATATTAACCACTTAAAGTCTATTGTATTTAAAGAAATAACATTTAATGGAGTCTATATCAGAAGACTGTCAGCTAAAAACTCCATACACCCTTACCTCGACCCTGCTTAACTGAAAGCAGAAAATGTCGAATGGTCAGAACAGTGATTTTTTTCACAGGGAAAAAAATTGCTGGGCCATTGTTGGGAGTTTGCCTTTTCCTCCACTGTATTGCGATCTTGGAGTAGGTATATTTAAGTAGGGGGGTGCGGGGGGGGGGGTGAAGCGCCCCTCTTTATTTTGTCTGTTGGGTTGTTTGCTTGTTTTTTTGTTGGCCCAGCGATTTTTTTCCCTGGGAAAAAAATTGCTGTTCTGGCCATTCGACATTTCCTGCTTTTGGTTAAGCAGTGTCGAGGTAAGGGTGTTCAGTGTTTTTAGCTGTTGATGTAGTGATATAGACCCCATTTAATGATTCATAAGCACTATTTGTATGAGATGTTTAATATAAAGGAGACTGTCATTTTTTTAAAGGAGCCAGAATATAAACCTGTATTAAAAGAATGAAAGTTATGTGTTATCCAGGTTTAACTTGTAAAAGTATGAATTATTACTCTAATTATTTGATAACATTCCAGTAATAAATGTTATATATATAAGAAACTTTCCTGGGTGTTATTGCATGTCAGGTATATTATCAGTACCAAGCATTCAGAATGATTTAATAACTGACAATTGTTTAGAATCCAATTCACTGTCTTTTGCTTATTACCTAATTTCTATTCTTTGCCATCTTAGCATATGATTCAAAATATTATAATTATTTACTTTTAGATAGAAAGAAGTAACCTGGACAGTTCTTAGAATTTTAGAACTCTCACAGCACCACAAAAGTGCTCATAACTCTAAGTTGTTTCAAGCTGGTTTTTATGATAAGGGCTTGAAAATGAACAGTCCTTCAGTTGTAATTCACACAAAAATGCCCACAAATGAATACAAGCCACCTCCACACCACAAACCAATCTCTCTAACCCCTCCAAATTGCCAAAATATCAACAAAAACTTTCTCAAAGTATCCAAACCACTAAAAAGCCATTTCACTCAAAGAAATAACATTTAATGATTCAGCAAGCACTATTTGTATTAGATGTTTAATATAAAGCAGACTGTCATTTTTTAAAGAAGACATAGGAAATATACTTGCATCAAAAGAATGACAGTTATGTGTGATCCAGGTTTAACTTGTAAAAGTGTGAGTGTTACTGTAATTATTTGATATCATCCCAATAATAACTTTTATATATCTAAAAAGGTATATTTTTATACTTTGCTTATAACATAGCATGTCTTTTCTGGGTGCTATTATTATTATTTAAACTCTAAGTGAAAATAAGTGGCTTTAATTTCATATATAGCTAAAAGAATCAAACTCTTAAGATTTTAGAAAGGGAACTAGTAACTATTTGAAATAGGGAGATAAATAAATGATGTACCTTGTAAAACGTAATATGCAGCACCTGTTCATAAGTATTCAAGCACTTATTTAAATTAACAAGAATGCATAACCATGAAATACATCAATTTTCATTTGTCCTGTTTTTTTTTTTTTACATTTTTTGTCTTGTATTAGCCAACCATCTCTTTTCGCATTACTCTTCAAAGAAGTTGACAGATGCCAGTCCATTTCTTCTATTTTTTCCACTAGGATTTTATTGTTCTGCATAAAGTCTGCTGCATCTTCCAAGGTGTTAAAATCTTCTTTCCTTCAAGAAGGTGAATCCTTATTTTTTTGCTGGAAAAAAGATTTGTGCTTTATTATTGTTGTTCTTTAAGCTTTTAACAAGTGGCACATATGCTTTTCTCTTGGACATCACTAATGTAGAATAGTCATTGTCAAATCTTATAGTATATCCTTTAATTTTAACTGAATGATTAGTCCATGCAGCTTGTAAGACTAAATCTTTAACTTGACTTGAGAAACATCTTACAGTCACTGACCTTGGTAAAGGTGTTCTTTTTATTTGTTGTTTTTTTTTTTTTGTTTATTTGTTTGTTTTTTGTTTTTTGTTAAGCTGAGTCAGAAAGTGATCTATGTGCCCTTTTGATGACAAAGGAAAAAGTTTTAGGCAAGTTCAAAATTTTAGGCAGTGAAGTAATAAGGAATTAAATCATGCTGTCTCCCTCTTCTTTTCCAGGAATCCTGTAAATCCTGATGTTATTCCTTCTAGATCTAGTCTCTAAGTCTTCTATTTTATCCCAAAATAAGCTGTTTTGTTTCAGAAGAAATTCAGTGTTATTCTCATTTGCAAATAATCTTCCATCAAAATCAGATATTGCCTCTTTTATACCCGAGAATTGTGATAATTGTTGTTTAAGAGATTCACTCAGCATTTCAACTTGCTTTTTATATTCCTCTTTGAAATTGTCTGTTAGTACAATAGACTGAGAATTCAGAACCTGTCCACTGTGGGTAGGTAATGTTTGTACTGACAATTTGCTCTACAGCTATACTGAGCTCCTTTGATGTCCTGTACTATCTGCTGTATTGTTTTGTCTGCTTCTGTCTGCTCTTAGGGTACAGGTAATAAACTGGAATTTTCCACCCCATCATTGTCTGATGAATACTAAAATGAAACAAATAGATAAGAGGGTTAACATTATTAAAACATCAAAACCAAACAATACAGTGACTTACCTCAAGCCATTCCTTTACTTGGACAGAACAGAGTTCTGTGCAATCACTCAGAATTGTTTTAATTATATAAGTTCATAAGTTATTATGAACAGAGTTTAGGCCAGGGAACCATCTAAGAATGCTGATTCAGTTAACTGCAGATCATATGCCTGTAAATAAAAACAATTATCTAAATTATTTTAGAATACTGTAAGAGATTCATATTTCCTTTTGTCTACAGGAAGCTTACTCCACAACTGTGGAATAATCCGAATGATGTAATTAGCTCTTAATGAAGAATTCAGAATTTTTACCTTAAACATGCAATTATTATGTTTATGAGTTTTAAGATTATTATTAATGTTAAAGTCAAACATGGCCTGAAACATTTCATCCCTAAAAATCTTATAACCAAATATTAGCTTACCCCTTAAACATCTATAATGACTAGTAAATAATTTTAGTTTAAAGCATCTCTATGTATAAGAAAGGCCTTTAAGGCATTTAATATTCTTTTTAAATTTCCCTTATGCACTCAAACTTTGTAAGCCACCATTATTATAAATACAAAAGACATTATTATATTTCAATGGGTCTATGTTCAAGCATTGAAAAAAAATTATAGCGAATGGCTAATAATCAAATGTTAAACAGCAAAAGTTTAAAGTACCAAAAAAAAATCATTGAATGGCCATAGTTGGCCGACATCCAGGAAGTACCGTGATGCATAAGGTAAGCGAAGGAAACTGTTTTAAAATTTGCCCTATTCCACACTGTAGTGCAATCTTGGAGTTTGCTATATATAGTTGTGGGAGTGCCCCCCACATTGGGAGGTGTGGAGGTGCAGCTCCCCACTTTGGTTGGTTGCATTTGCAATGTTGGCCAACTATGGCCATTTGATGAATTATGTTTTGCTGATAAGCTTTTTTGGTACGTTAATCTTTCTCTGTTTAACGTTCGATTATTAGCCACTCACTGTAAGTTTTTTTCAATGCACGAACACAGACTCTATTTTGAAAACAGGTCTGACAAATGTTTTACATAGTTCCACCATGTACCTTTCTTCTCTTAGAGAGATATTTTTCATTAGTAACCCAAGCTATCTCATATGCTTTGCTACAATTTCATTTACATGCTTGGTAAACTAAATATTCCTAAATCTCTAAAATGAACCACTTCCTTTAAAATTGTATTATGTAATATAATAGGTTCCCTCATGATTAGTTCAACAAAGGTCATAGTTTTCAACTTAGCAATACTGAATGTAATGCCAAAGATATTTGTCCAGGAAGAAATTTATTCCATACATTTATTTGTTTGTTTGTTTCTTTCTTTCGGCTTTTCCCAGTTAGGGGTCACCACAGCGGAAATCTGGTCTGCTAATGATTGGCAGTAGAGTTTTACATGCTGGCTTGCTGGGCCTAATGCACAACCTTCAACGAAGGAACACCAATTCATGCATGTCGCCACATAGAAGACGCTCTAACTGAGAATCGAACGGGCAACCTCTAACTGTGAGGCGACAATGCTACCGCAGCACCACCACTGCAGTATTCCATACATTTATTTAAATTAATATAATCATCAGTTGAAGTGAGAACAAACCCAATCTTACAATCATCAGCATATCTGTTCATCCAGCCAAAATTAGTACATGAAAATGTAACAAAAACAATATTAAATAATAAAGAGCCCAGAGCTAAGTACTGAGGAATACCTGCTATTATGTAAGAAGGAGTAAAACTTAGCCCGTAGATTGTAATAGCCTGTTTCCTGACAAGTTACCATTCTATAATCCAGTTTATGAGATAAGGATTTAAGTTGTCATTTAAAAGTGTCTCAAAACTACTTTGTGAGAAAAGGTATCAAAGGCTTTCTTCAAATCAGTAATGTTCTAAACAGCTGATTGGTGTAGGAAACAATATCCTCTTGTGTTAAACTTGAATTGTGCTAGAAAACTGAGTCAGAATCAAAGGAAATAAAAGAGCACTGTGACATGTTGCCATTATTTTGCAATTATTTTGCTCATGGCTTGAAATTGTCAAGAAGTGATTAACTAACTTTTTTGTTAACTTTAGGACATCCAGACTTAATTTGTTTAAGTTTAGAAATATGTCTCATTTGCCTCCTCTTTCTTTTGTTTGATTGCATATTTGTGTTATTATCAAGTATCTTCACAGTTAAACCTTCAGTCTCCCTAGAATTATCTACTGTGCCTAAAGAAGTAATACCTGCTAAGTCTTCATTCCAACATTTTATAGAATTTGTTACAGTGTGGATTGCAGTGCCTTTGCAACACTAGCAATCAGTAGAAATATCAGTAACTTTGCTATTAACAATAATACTTAATTCACCTAGTTTAGTACAGTTACTGCGTTTGTTATCCATACCTTCATTCTTCTTAATATATAGTTTATATCCAGGATATTCAATTAAGTATTCCTAATTCAACAAATCCTGCTGTGTATATATATTTAATGTTTCCATTGTGAATTTAGTCAAATTCACTGCTTATTGCCTAGCTGAACTTAATAGTGCCAAATAATATTAACATAACTGCTTTCTAGACTTGAATAGTGATAAATCAAGTTCCAGCGTACGCCCAAAAGTAAAAATTGAAACTCAGTAGATTAAAAAGGTCGATATAATTGTTTTACAAGTGTGAGTGCTGAACGAAATGAAAATAAATTACATTTTCCTTGAAAAATCTTATATACTTATTTCCTCACAGAAGTAGACCTTAACCACTCTCTATACACACATAAACACATTATCATACATAGACACATAAAGCACATTTTTGCATCAATGGAAGTTGCCCCTGTCTGCTCACCTCGCTCAAGTAGGGTGTTATTTAAAGAAGTGAGTTGTTGCATCCACTGGACCACAAGGAAGCAAAAATGAAAAAGACAGGGAGAGTACCCAAATAAAATAAAACCTCATCCAGCCTTCATATCCTTAAAATGAAGGAAGGGCATGCACAAATGAAATAAAGATCACAGAGTACTCCTTCACTTTACATGATTATCCTCTCTGCTTGACTCACTGAGATTTATTTAAAAACCTATAATGCATGCAGTAAATAATAGGGCTCCCCCCCTCCATTGCTGCTAACCCAATGGACCAGGTAACAGTTTACCCATATTTAGGATGAAAAAACTCAAAGCTGGGTTACAAACTTCACAAAATAGTGCTTGATGTATTAAATATCACAGCTGCACTTGATAACAAATGCATATATTTTTATAAGATTTATCATAATCCATCCATGTAAAAAATTACATTGAAGAATTTTTCAGTAAACTTCACAATGCAAAAACCAGGGAAGCAAAACTGAAACAAAATATTTCAAAGGTCAAGAAAAACAACCTAGTCCAACATCAAAAAAAGGAACAATACAGTATAGATTGTTAAAAAGAACCCAGAGAGAAATAAGTTGGTAGTTCTTGGTCCCCAGTAGATACTATATTCTCTCTAATAGACTGTCACTGTAACGCTGAAATTTTAAAAACTAAGAAGAGAGATTTGTTCCACCAATCATAAATCTACTGCTTAGATTTCTTAAATGGGAATTATACTAGAATAAACAATATTCTTACTGAAATGAGTAGGACAGGGTCTTTAACTCCTGAGTTATCCACATACAATATCATGGATAACTTCTACAATGCCATCAATAACTGCACCCAGAAATATCCCTGCCTGGCACAAAGACACATGAACATTTAAAAATAATCAATAAAATAAATAATAGGAAGAACAGGTAATAACTGGCCTTCAGAAAGTACCTCAGCCACCAGAACAAGTCTGGATTAGATATAATGCAAGAACTACTGATGTGAGCCATTAAACATTTGGAACAGACTATAAAATATTCTGGTGTCAAACATGAAAAGCAACAATACAATTTTTATATAATTACATCAAGAAGCACAAAGGAAAAATCAGGTGAGTAGCATTTAACAGTGAAGTGGAAAGTAATCAAGAAACCTATGAAAATGTTCAGTATCCTGTAACCTTTTTTGCAAGTTTCAAAATGTGAAGGAATAGACAGGAAATTCACACTCAAATACAAAGTACTTAATTTCACAGATGAAATAGTTCTTGTCGGTAATCAATAAAATTAACAGTGCTATCTCCTTGGGTCCACACAATGTACATGGTGGTTTTCCCATATTCAAGGGAGGAGTCAGTTCAGACCTTGGAAGCTATACGACAGTAAACCTGATGTGCATTCACTGCAAATTCACAGAGATAATCATCATGGAACTGATTTAAGAACAGACAGGACCAGTGCAGATCTGTGAGGATAAGTCTTGGCATCTAAATGTAGTTGCTTTTTATTTATTTTTGAAGAATTAACAGTGGCCATGAATGAAGGACTAACCACAAAGATGGTGCACGTGACTTGGCCAGAGCTTAGTGCAGGAATTATTAGCAGAAATGTCAGTAGTGCAACAGGTGGCTCACTTGTCTTTAGTACAGAGGCCTGTGTAAGTGGGTTACTGCACTGCTGAGTGTGTCTTCCTTTGGCTGAAACATTAAACTAAGGTCCCATCTGCTTGACTTGGTGGTAGCTTAGGTGGATGTAAAATATCCCATGGCACCTATCAAAAAGAGTAGGGGGAGTTTCCTGATGCCCTGGTAAAATTCTCCCTAGTAGTATATATACAACTTTGGGTCTCCCCTGAAAAGAGGCTACTAGCCTAGTGGGACTAAACTGGTCAAAAAAAGAAAAATACACACGCATCTATGTATACACACACACACACACACATGTATATATATATATATATATATATATATATATATATATATATATATATATATATATATATGGATGTGTGTCACTGACTGGGTGAAAACTTCTTAAATGACAGTGCAAAGAGAATAAGAGTAGGAAGCCTTTAATATGCTCTGGCAAAAAATAACCAGTGCCATTCCACAGGGACGACTGCTGACTACTGTCTTCTTTGGAATATTTCTTCTCTGAAATCAGAGCTATGAAACAGGCCTGGATTTCAAAATACAAAAACTGTAATATAGGCAGTGTAATTGCATTCCCACTATGTTTTTTTTTCAGTACTACAAGTAGGTTAGATAGACCCAACACTTGATGCCAATGAAATAGCCTTGCCTTCAACAACAAAATGCATCATCCTTAGCTTTGGGAATACATGCCATTTGAATGCAAACTAAATCATCAAATACTAAAAAAATCAGTATGCAAACTGAACAGTCAAATACTAAAAAAAAAAAAATCAGTATAATAAAAAAATCTAGGAATCCCATTCAGTAACAAATAGCCAAAGTGTTGTCACTCTGACCGACCAATATGATACTTATCTGAGTATATAGTTGTGCCAGAGAAGTAACTATTTATCTAATACACTGATTCATCCACTTATCAGTTTAACACATCTTTATTTGACTTCTACAACAAGAATCTGGTGTAGCTTGAAAACGTGCAGAGACTCTTGACAAGAAAGATGCAAGGATAAAGAAAACTGAGTTGTCCCGGTACAGTAGAAGAGTCAGGCCTTTACTCCACAGCATGCTAACTATTCATGAGGATCCCTACTTTGTCTTCAAGATGTTAGCAGACAGACCCTGCTATTCATAAATATAATGTGCCGATGTGAGTGTGCATCTTGCACATTATAGTTAGTACACTACTTTCAAGTGTTGGGATTCACGGACATAAATCAGGGTACTCAGCTGAGGCATGTAACTGATCTAGGAATTTTGTTAAATGATGCACAGCACTGAATTCCTCTGCTCCAGATTAGGGAAGAAAGCACTGTTTTATGTGTCAGACCAACACAGTGCAGCCGGGAACAACAACAGTTCAAAATGTCTTACTAAGTAGCTACACATACTTATTTAGCAAGGTAGGGAAAAGCTGAAAGAAAAACAACAACATATTATACCTTACTAAATTGCTGGTCCCTGTTATGCTGTGTCATGCCTAATATTGATTTATAAAATTGGTTTATTCATTAGGTATGATGGTAGGCCAAACTTCATTACCATATGATAGCAAGGGGGGCTCTGCTGCTCTGTGAGCTCCCATTGGTGGAAGATCAACAGCATCACTGTGTGGGAGTGGGACATGAATGGTTGTGGTAAAGGTTTGTCTGCACCAAGGAAACTCCGTTTCAAGTTGAGTTTTTTCCTATCATGCAATAGAGCTATTTTTTATTTTTATTTTATTTTATTTTTTATTTAAGCACTCATATACTGCTTGGTTCTGTATGCTGAGCAGCATATCAGCGGGAAATTGGGATTACTCAAAGACAGTATACTACATGTTTGTGTGAAGGCTGCCAGCCCAGCTAGATAGAATTTTGTAAATAATTCTGTGTCATTGTAAATATTAATATGATCCACAGACTTGTTTTACAAATGTGGGAAAGCTGTGTTATGTGCTGAGCTTCAGGACTGTGACCACGGTGCACCCTCCTGGTGGACAGCTGGTGGACAGCAGAAATGTGTATAGGCTATATGCAAATGCAAATGTATGTTTTCATGGTAGAAATTGGGACATGCAGAGTTAACTTGCAAACTCTGAGAAAATAAGTAAAGAATTGTATGACTGTGTGTTAGCTCAAGCTAAGAGACAGGATGTCTAGGCTAAGAGTTTCTTTCTATTGTCTTAAGACATAGATAATGACTAGGTTTCACATTTAAAGTGTTTTTGTATTGCTCTGTGACTTCCTAGCAGCTGTACATCTGAGAGATAAATATTTTGACAGAGACATGTTGAATTCTGTTGGTATCTGTTTAGCCTGGGAACTAGATGCAAGTGTCAAATAGTAATGTCATCTAGCTACCCAGCAGTAATGTGTATTATTAATTTAAGAACTATCTCAGAGAGAAAGAGAGTGCATTTTGTATTTTGTTCTGACAACAACTCACCAGCACTTGCCTTGCTCTGTAAGTAAGACTTAGATCTTGGTATTTCTCGTAGAGATAGATAG
The DNA here is from genome assembly GCF_019279795.1 of Protopterus annectens. Classification (NCBI taxonomy): domain Eukaryota; kingdom Metazoa; phylum Chordata; order Ceratodontiformes; family Protopteridae; genus Protopterus; species Protopterus annectens. The sequence continues at coordinate 1,796,227,036 of NC_056735.1, read as the reverse complement.
GAATATAGCAAGATTAGTGTAGATGTTTTCTATATTTATGTGAGACTGCCCTACTATGTTATTTTAAAGTATTTCCAGTGAATTGTGAACTCTCTATTGTCACTGTATTGAGTTAATAAATATTATCTTGTGCTTTTATTATTTATTATTAAATATATTTAAACCTTTTAATTGTGGCTGGTATTGTGTAGAGATATATAAGCTCTTAGAGTACTTGCATGTATTTGGTGATACTGTACAAGCCACTCCTAAATAGCCTTAAAAAGTTCTGCTCACACTTACTATTTGGATAATAGTAACATTGCACAGTAGAATTGGACACCCTTTGGTAAGGGCCTTTATAGTAGCTGATAAGAAGTGATTGGTGGCAGTCAGTATTACCTTATAGTCTGGGCAAAGGGGGCATAGTTAGAGAACCTGTGCCAGCCTTCCCCAGGAGTGTCTGTGTGTTTGTATATAAAGCAAATCTCAAAGTATGTGTGTGTCAGCTTCTTGGACAGGGACAAGAAGCACTGGTTGGACAGAGGGGGTGCTGGAGGTTTTGGCTTGTCCACTCAGCTGAGATATGTGCCAGTGGGGAGTCTTATTGAGCATCTGGAGAGAGGGAGAAACCAGCCCCAGACTGACTATGATCTCTGTGTGCTCTTAAGGGAAATTGTACTTTACTATGTGTTTAGTTGTTATCCTCCCAATGTGCACGTCCCTTACTGTTGTTAGTGGTGAGGCCTGAGGCTCCTTAATTACTGGGGCAGTGCACGGGCATCACAGTTTGTAAACTGTAGTTGCTAAGAATGAATTCACAAAAAGTGAATGTTCTTTTGTCTCTGTTTTACTGGCTGCTGGTTGCTCTGTGTGTAAAATCACAATACAGCATTATCTGGGAATTTGCCCTTTCCCCTGGTACTGTATGATCTTGGAGATGGCATGTATAATGGCAGGGGGTGTGAGGGGGCTTTGGGGGTACAAATGGGCCTGCCCATCTATGCAAAATAGTGTTTTTAAGGGGGGTTATTATTCTGTGATTCAATCTTAAAAGTTTGATCTTTTGAGCATTGCTGTTTGTATAGGTAGTTGTTTGTATGTAGATGGAGTCCTATAATTGACTCCACTGGGACCAGCCTATATGCAGGTGATGTACTCCTTGTGAATCACATACAACCCAGGGGTTATAGCTAGCATTTGTGTTGTGCAAATGATGTACTGTGTCTACACAATGAAGTAAGGCCACATACAAGGTGTTGCCTCATTCTGTACAGCCATGAATGAATCACAAAAGACTCTGGTATGCCAACTCTATTCCACTTCATATGATGGTTTATGAATATCAAACCTAGTCTTGTTTGAAAGCCTGTTCCTAGAGAGATTGGCTGGAGAGGCAGATGGCAGAATCAATATTTTCATGCAATAGATTACTAATAATGGTAGAAGAGACAGAGGCACATCACACAATATTTACTATACCTGTGGGGTAAGCTGCCTGTAGTAGTAATCTAAAGTACCACAATTACCACGTTCAAAAATATTCTGTAATATTCTTTTTATTTTAATGCTTCTAAAAAGAAAACAATCACACACTTGTCTATGCAGACAGCATGGTCTGTACTCTTGTACTTGGCCATTGTAGATCACCAGCAAAGCCTGCCTGAACATTTTAAATGTTTCATATTCCAGGGATGATGGTTAGATCAAAATCTCAACTTTCAACAGCACATCAATAAACTGATACCAAAATACAAACTGTTCTGTTCAGGGTGTGGAAAACCTAACTTTTGTCTCGTACAACAAGGAAACTGTAGGTAAGTTTATTACAGTGGCTGTTCTGACAGTTTCAGACATGAAGGGAAGCAGATGGAACATAGTAAAGCAACATCTGAACTTGTGTTGTATACTAAAGGTGTTGCTGACAACAGACACAAACTTTACAGTCAGGAAACAGAAAGTCACACATTGCTAAAACGTGATGTAGATTAGGCCTGAGCTGAGTAGGCTGGTGAGAGGCACTTACCATATCTAATGAATAATAACAGCAAAGACATAAGAATGAGATTCAGAACTCTTACCATTACAACCCAGGTTTGCTGGGTCTATATTACAACGTCGAACTCACAGGAGTCCGAACGTAATATCAAACCCATATGTTCGAAATGTGAAAATACCGAAGCCACAGAACACCAATTTTTTTCACAGGGGAAAAAAAACAGTGGGCTGTTTTCGTGGCTTTGCTATTTCCTCCACTGTGGTGCAATCTTGGAGTTGGTATATTTAAGTAGGGGGGTGCGGGGGGCACAGCCTCCCACGTTGTGGGGTGTGGGGGAAGCCCCCCACATTAGTTTAAGTTTAAAGTGTGCATGCTTTTTTTTTTTGTACTTTCCTTGGGAAAAAAATCACTGTTCTGTGTTTTCGTACTTTTTGGGTTTTGAACTTCCTGGTTCGATATTACATCATTCAAACTCCTGTGAGTTCAATGATGTACTATAGACCCAGTTTGCTTCCTGCTAAGGGATTCTTCAATGTAGCTCTTTTGTCAGGCAATTATCATAGAGGAATAAGGCTATAAGCTGCTTATAAGATACTTTCTGTACTCCAAGATTATTCCCTCAGACTTCATTTGCCTACTGTGTGACAGAGCACGTTACTTAACTACACAGCGCTCCAGACTTTTGAGAAATTAGTATAGGCTCCTCAATTGTCTCTTGGGCCACATACCTAGCAAATACCTATGAATGTATGAGTCTATTTTGGATGCAATATATTATGTGACCAGAATGTCTTTGCATATCATCTGATGTCAAATACCGTTGTGAAATATGAAAACAGGATTTAGGCATTGCATAAAAATATATAGCTATCAAAGATATGCCACTAGATAGTTTAACAGATTGTACTATAGATTAATATTTTACTGCTAAGAATGCCAAATTTGCTTACTTTTATGAAATACCAAAGATACTTGAGTGCCACTGAGCCATAGTTATATCCAGCTCCACCTGAAAATGACTTCAGTATAATGCTATTAAAAATATTCAGAATAATATTTAGAATAATATTTATTGAGTATAAGATAAAACCAGTTGCTAAATATTTACATTAACTTAGCATGGATTTTGTTGATCTTATTAAGAATACATCAAAATTTCATATGATGGTGCTCTAGGCATCCCTAGTTATAGCACCTTTATACACAATAATCCCACAACAATTTGGGAATAGGTAGTAGGTATAGAAATGTGTTACCTAAAAGTGGTTTGTACAATGTCAGAGATAGTTTTCTGATATGTGAATATCTTGATTTGATTTTAAAGAATAATTTATTAATTTTTAAGAAAAAATTTTTAAACAAGCTAGTATTGTGGCTATGAAGGCTGCTATGACCCCCAGTTTTACCAACATTGCTTTGGCTCACTGGAAAATGCATTTATATATATATATATATATATATATATATATATATATATATATATATATATATATATATATATACATACATATCACTGCATAATTTAAAATAATGGCAGATGATTTCATCTTTTTATTGGTGGTATTACTTGAGCAAGATACATTTGTGTTTTTTCTCAACAAAGGCACAACTCGGCTTCAAGCTTACCCCCAAAGCTTTCATTTTTATTTATTTATTTATTTTTTTGCATGAGGGTACTGAAACTGACAACATTTTAACATACATATATAAAAAGCCTACAGCAAGTAATGTATTTCTGCACTTCCAAAATGGGTACCATAAAGGATTTCCAATATGGTGGCAGCAGTGTAAACTGCTAAAAACAGAGCTCTGGTCAACGAACAGTTTAAAATATTAAAATCTGTCAAACTACTGTAAAATGCTAACAGGAATTGTTACTTGAAGAGTCTATGACATCCAGGAGACTGACAAGGAAAATAAAAAAGTGAAATAAAAGGAAAAGCAACTGTGAAAACTCAGAGACAGGGAAACTGAAAGCAGTATGATAGAGTACAGCTGGGAAAAGCCAATGGTAATTTATTTATTTATTTATTTACATTTGTTTACCAGGAAAGTCCGACTGGACACAGGTCCATTTTCAGCGGAGGCCCGGGGAGAAAAGCTCCACAGTACAATAGAATGCAATACATGAGAGAACGAAATATAGAACATACAATTGATTTTAATACATAGGTTAGAAGTTAGCAGTTTTAGACAGTACAGTAGACAGTCATTGAGGTACATAGTAAAAACATTGAGGTACATAGTCAAAAACTTAAAAAAATAAAATGTATTTATTTTTTTTAGAGCAAATCTGTTTATACTTATCTGAACATGTGACACACAATTAGATTGGTATGGATTAACCTGGAGTGTAACATGAGCATAGCCAGTTAGTTAAGTAGTGGGTTTTAAGGAATTTTTTGAAATGATTGAAGGAGGTGGTAGAAGATATATGGATTGGTAGTGTGTTCCAGGTTTTGGCAATGGTGCTGGCAAAGAGTGATTTACCAGCATTGTTTTTATGTTGGATGACAGTTATTAGGTTCAGACTGTTAGATCGTAGGGTTCTAGTGGGAATGTGGGGCTGTATTAAATGCTGAAGTGCTGGGGTTAACTCAGGGAGGTAGTAGAGCTTGTGAGCTATAGAAAGTTGATTGAGCATGAGTATATGAGGCAACTCAAGCCAGTTAAGCTGTTTTAGGGATAGACAGTGGTGGGACCTGTAAGAAGCATCGGAAGCAAACTTGGCAATCTTATTATAGCAAGATTCCATTTTATTTCGTTTGGTTTGACATAGATTAATCAAAATGGGAGAGGCGTAGAGGAGGGTGGATAGGAGATGAGTCCTAGCGATAGTAACTTTGGTATGTTTATTCATAAACTGTTTGTTCCTGTAGAGGAGGCCTAGCTTTTTATTGACTTTCTTGATGGTTTGTGCTGTGTGGATGCCGAATTTCAGGTTATTGTCTATCTCTACGCCTAGCAGTTTAGTGTGTGTGTTTGGACTAATTTGAATGTTTTCTTTGGAGTTGATGATGAAGTTGTTGCACAGGGGAGGAGATCTACCTGGGCCAAAGAGAATTAGTTTGTTTTTTTGGGGTTAAGAAGAAGTTTGATGTTAGTGAACCAGGTTTTGGCTAGGGTGAAGGTGTTTTGGGTTAGGGTTTGTAGTTCACTTAGGGTGGGGGTGGCATATATAAGGGTGGCGTCATCAGCATATTGTACTACTGAGGCAGTTGGTAAGGATGAAGATATCTGGTTAGTAAATAGAGAAAACAGAGGGCCGAGGATAGACCCTTGAGGGACTCCTATAGTTACTGGTAGCAGGAGGGACAATTGGCCTTGCCATAGGACAGCTTGCTGTCGATCTGACAAATAGCTGTTAAGCCATGATACAGAGAAGGGACTTATATTTAGGGTAGATAGAGTTGCAAGAAGCATGCTGTGGTTTACCATGTCAAAGGCTTTTGATAATTCTAAGAATATGGAAGAAGTGAATAGACCCTTGTTTCTGTGGTGGTTAACTATGTTGGTAAATGATAATAATGCTGTTGTGGTGCTGTGGGAAGGTCTAAAGCTATGCTGGGATATGGAGAGTAGGTTGTTATTCTGGAGGTATTGCATAAGTTGAGTATGAACTACTCTTTCTAATATTTTGGATAACGTTGGTAAGATACTATAGGGCGATAGTTGGTAAGTTCTAAGGCGTTACCTCCTTTGTGCAGTGGGATGATATGGGAGGTTTTCCAAGAGGCTGGTACTTTGCATTCTGACAGAGATCTATTAATGAGAATGGAGACTGGATAGGCTATAGCTTCAGCTGATATTTGAAGGAAGTCTGCTGATAGCTTATCAGCTGCTATAGTGGTTGGTTTAAGTTTCTTAAGGAGTTTAGAAATTGCCTTGGTGGACACGGGGTGAAGTTGAAAACTAGGGGTATTGTTTTGTGTATTGGGGTGGGTTGTGGTAGTTATTGGTGTGGGGTGGCTAGTACTATTATTGGGCATTGGCAAGGGTCTGGATTGTTTCGGTGAAGAATTTATTAAATTGTGTGGGTATGTTTTCATGATTATTTGGTAGCGTAGGGGTTGGTGTAGTGGACTTTCTTGGATGCAGTATACAATTTATTGTGTTCCAGAATTTTTGGGGGTTATGAGCATCTTTTTCTTGTAGGTTTTGATAGTAGTTAGATTTGTCTAGTTTCATATGTTTTTTGGCTTTGTTACGGAGCTGTAGATAATAAGGTAGTGAGTTTTTTTTTTTATATTGAGACCAGGTGTTGTCCCTTTCTTTCATTATAGTTTTAGTGGGATTTGTTAGCCGTGGGGCATAATTAGTTTTTATTCTAATGGTTCGGGAAGGTGCATATTCGTCCAGGATTTTTAGGAAGGTTGTGTTGAAGTATTCAACTGCTTTGTCTAGAGATAATTGCTTTAGGGGAGTCCAGTTGCAGTTTTGTAGTGCATTCATGAAGTCAGTAGGTATGAAGGTCTTTTTGTTACGAACTACTCTGAGTATAGGTTGGCTCATGGTTTGGGATTTGTTTCTAATTAGGTAGGTAGGATGATGGTCACTTAGGGTATCTGGAAGATAGCCAGACTGTTGTGTAAGATTGGGGTCAGATACCAGGATCCAGTCTAAGATGGACTGGTGATTGGATGTTTTGTCAATTCTAGTGGGTGTGGTTATAGTTTGGGTAAACCTGTGGAGTTTTATAAAGGCAGTGTGATTATGGCTGGAGCAGTTGAGCCAGTCAATATAAACTCTCCTAATAGTATGGTTTCATGTGGAATGGAGTTGGACATCCAATTAAGCAGGTTTTCCATTAGAGTGATATTATTGCCTGGTGGGATGTAGCCACCTGCAATAACTATGTATTTATTGGAGTTTATTTTTAATCTGGCAAGGATTAGTTCCACATCTTTGGCATATTGGGTGTTGTAATCTAGTTGTTCTATGGTGAGGTGGTTTTGGAATATTATTGCAACACCACCTCCCTTTTTCTTTACTCTATCTTTGCGGATAATATTGTAGCTAGGGGTGGTAATCTCATTGTCATGATGTTTTGGTTTGAGCCATGTTTCAGTTAACACAACAATATCCGGTTTGATTAGTGCCAATAGGGCATGTAGGTCCTGGATTTTCTTAAGTATGCTTCTAGCATTAATGTTTAGAAAGCAGAGAGCTGAGGGTGGTCTGTGGTATAGGGGATTTAGCTGATTTGAGTTAGGGTTGATTAGTGTTTTGGGTCCTGGATTGGGGTGGACATCTCCACTGCAAGTGAGTTTTTGGAGTAGGTGTAGATAGAGTTTGGTAAATTTGTGAATTATTTTAATTTGTTTTTGTGAAGATAGAGGGTTAGTTTCTATGGTTGGTCTGTTGCATGAGTAGGGGAAAGGTTGGGGTGTGGTAAGGTGGGATGGTGATACAGGGAAGTTTTTTTGTTTAATGAGATTAGCTGTGGATTCTGTTTGCCATGGGGATGGGGTATGGTTATCAAGTTGCGTGTGATAGGAGGACAGATTAGAAAGAAGGAGTAGGTTGAAGACTATTGGTGTGTAGATGGATGCTTTTAGTAGTTGGGTTGGATGTGTGCAGTACATGTTAATTAGTTTAAGAAAAGGTGGGATGTATATAAGGGTGATAGAAGCAGAAGTAGAAAACTATTCAGTCAATTGACAATATATGCAGGTTCCTGCTGGAATATATAAGAACAAATAACAAAAGGTTGCAGGAAAAAGATGCAGGGCATTCAGATGAAATAGTACATATGCAAACTGATAAAAGGGGGATGAAAGAAAAAATGGTGTAACAGCAATTAAAATATGAATAAATGGCACAGAAACTAGATTAACTTGAAGACAGGTCACACAGAGACAACTTGAGATTCATAACAGTATCTGAACAAACAGAAGGGAAGGACTGTAAAGTCTTTATGAGAAAATGGCTTAGCACATAGATTGGACTTCTATTGTTGATATTAAAACAGAGAGCACACATAGAGTAAATTTCTTAAATGTGAAAACTGAAAAAACAGCAAGTCCTATAATAATTAAACTGCAGACATATCAACTAAGTAAGGAAAGTATTTTTATTTTTGAAGAAGAATGGAACATTACTAAAGGCTGAAAACACAAGAGTTTTAATGGATTATAACCTTTCATTACTTACACAATATAACAGAAATGCATTTATTTCTTCCATAAGACTGCAGAAAAATGAACTTTAATTTTAATTAATTTATTTATTTATTTGCAGTTGGTTTACCAGGATAGTCCATTGGGCTAAAATGAACCCGTTTTCAATGGAGTCCTGGGGAGAAAAGCTCCAAATAATCTAGGTTACAGTAAGTTATTATACAAAAATTAAGATTCAAACAAACAATTGCAGTAGTACATGAAACATTAGAGATAATACAGACTTGTGATGAAACTTACATATGATACAGACTAAGAGAGGAATGTTGCAAAGTAAATACTGAAAAGGCATTATATATTAGGAAGCATACACATTAGGAGTTGCAGTCAAGTGAATTTTAGGAAATACCATAGGAAATAATAATAATAATATAGGAGTTAGGTGAAAATAATAGTAAATTTGTGGTGTAAGCAGGAGAAGGAAGGAAGATGGAGATTGCCAATGTTAGTTATGTGGGGTGGGAACATGAGCATTCCCACTGAGATACTATATGTGAATGGAAAGATTTTTTGAAAATGAAGTGGTTACAGGTTGTGCGAATGGATGGTGATAGGGAGTTCCAGAGGCATGCTAGGCTATAGGATAGAAGATTTTTTCCTGGGGGACGAGTTGGTATGTAGATTTCTAGTAGATTTTGATTGTTAGACCTTAATACTCTATCAGGTAGGTGCATTTTAAAAGCAGTAGAAAGGGAGGGACAGAGGGAAGGGTTGAAAATGAGCTTGTGTGCAAGACTTAGTTGAGTGTAGGTGAGGTGATTGGGTGGTTCTAGCCATTTTAATTTTTGGAGAGAGGAACAGTGGTGGGTGGAGGATGTGTGACTGGTAGCGAATTTGGCAATTTTGTTATAGCAAGAGGAAAGTTGCATTATTAGAGAGGACTGTAGATTAGTTAGGAGTGGAGCTCCGTAGAGAAGGGAGGGGATAAGAAAGGAAGTAGAAAGAGTGATTTTAGTGGCAGGTGTAAGGTAATGGTTTTGTCTGTAGAGCATACCTAGTTTTTGATGTTTTTTTTTATATTTAGTTGAAGGTGGGATTTGAATTTGAGCTGGTTATCAATTTGGACCCCAAGTAACTTGGTCTCTGTCACCAGTTCTAGAGGTGAGTTATTTTGACTAGTAATAGAGAAAGTGTTTATATTGAAGGAATTGACTTTAGAGGGGGTAAATAGCATTAGTTTGGTTTTAGAGGCATTGAGTGCTAGGTGATTATTTATCATCCATTGCTCAGTGGTTGAGAAGGCATCTTGAGTAAGCTTTAGCAGTGTGGGGATGGATGTGGCAGAGCAGATAATAGTAGAATCATCCGCATATTGGATGATGTTTGAGAATGGGATAGAGTTGCGGAAATCATTTATAAATACATTAAAGAGAAGGGGACCCAGTAGGGAGCCTTGGGGAACTCCAGTAGGGGTATTAAGAAATGAGGAGGTGGCCTTTTTCCATTTTACTGCTTGATATCTATCAGATAAGTAACTGGAGAACCAGTTTAAAGAGGAGGGAGAGAGGTTAAGTTGTGAGAATTTAGTTAAAAGCAGGCTGTGTGAGATTGTGTCAAAGGCCTTAGAGAGGTCAAGAAGAAGGGTAGAAACAATCTGGCCAGAGTCGCGAGCTTTATTTACAGTTTCAAGAAAGGAGAGGAGGGCTGTCATAGTGCTATGATTTGGTCTGAACCCATGTTGTGTAGGGGTTAGTAGGTGATTATCTAAGAGATGTGGTAAGAGTTGAAGTTGGATACATTTTTCTAGGAGTTTGGAGATGGGAGACAAGATGGCGATGGGGCAGAAATTAGTAACATTGTTATTATTGCCACCTTTATGTAACGGTATGATAAAGGCCTTTTTCCAGATTTGAGGTACTATACATTCTTGGATATAGCGGTTGACTAGAATGCTAATGGGGTAGGCAATTGCTTCAGCAGCTTTACTGAGAAAGTAAGAAGGGATGTTGTCAGGAGCATTAGTGCATGGTTTCAGTTTCAGAAGGAGTTTCTTTATAGTAGAAGTGGGTATAGGTTTTAATGAGAATAAAGGAGAGTGGGAAGGGGGGTATTTAGAGGAGATGAGGATGTTGAGGAAGTCAGACTAGGAGATGGAGTGGAGGATAGGGAGTTAGTAGATGGTAATGAGGGAGTGGTAATGATGCAGGGAAGAGTGTTAGCAGGAGAGGGTAGGGGTGTATTGGAGATTGTGGTGGTGTTAGAGAATGTAGAGGTTAATTTGGAAATAGATTCAATGAAAAAATAGTTAAATTGAGTAGCTAAGTCTAAGTCAGGAGCATTAGTGTCTGGTGTGGGGGTGACTGGTTTGCTGGGGTTAAGGAGAGTAGAGATACCTTTCCAGAATTTTTGAGGGTTTGTTTTATTATTATTTTGGAGTATGGTGAAATAATTTTGTCGATCTGAGATGATGAGCTTTTTTACTTTATTGCAAAGTATTTTGTATTCATTATGGAGTAGGGGACTTTTGTTTTTCTGGTAATGTGCCCAGACTTTATCTCTGTGCCGCATGGTTGATAGTGTGTTTTTGGTAAGCCAAGGGGTAGTTTTAATTTTTATCCTCTTTGTCCTTAAGGGAGCTTGGGAGTCTAGTAGTTTCAAGAATGTTGAATTGAAGTGGGCAACTGCATTATCTAGAGATAATGTTTTTAGAGTGTTCCAGTTTATTGCTTTTAGGGAGTTTGAAAAGGCTGTTGGGTTAAAGTTGTTTTGGCCACGGATAGTGATGTAATTATGAGTGCGATGTAGACTTTGGGTGAGTCGGTGAGTGAAGATGGTAAGTGGTCACTAAGGGGATCGGGATGAGTGTCACTGTCAGAGAAATAATGGGGATGAGAGACTAGAATCCAATCCAGAATACTGCCACTAGAGGGGTTTTTGGAGGGGTGTGTTACAGAGTTGATCAGCTGGGAAAAATTGTAGAGGTTGATGTTAAGTGGGTTTGTAGAAGACTGAATGGAGGCCCAGTTAATATTTGTATCTCCTAAGATTATTGTTTAATTGCTGATATTGTTGGAGAGCCAGGAGAGGATATCTTCAAGTGTAGAGATATTATCCCCTGGAGGGATGTAGAGGGAAGCTATACATATATGTTTGTGTTTGTTAACTTGGAGAAGTGTGAGAAGTAGTTCTGCATTGTTAAATTGTGGAGTAGGTTTATTATAGGGAGTAACTGACAAGGAGGATGAGTATAGGAGAACTACTCCTCCTCCTTTTTTGTGGGACCTGTTTTTTCTAATGATGGAATAGTTTGGCGGAATTAATTCAGAGTCTTTTATATGGGGTTTGAGCCATGTTTCAGAGATGGATAGGATGTCAGATTTATTGTGTATAAGCCAGGCATGGAGGTTTGGGACTTTGTTTACTATACTTTGGGAGTTTAAAGAAGTTAGTAGTATGGACTTGTCTGTAGTAGGTGTGGTGGGGGGCCTGGGTTGGGATGGATATCGCCTGATAATAGACTGGTTATCAGATGTAGGATTGGATTGGATAGGTAATTGGACAGTTTAGTGAATAGATTAGGTTCTAATATGATTTTAAAGGATTTACTGGTTCCTATGAGGGTAGAATGATTTAGAGAAGTAATGAGTTCATTCATGGACACATATGCATGGGACACCTTGTCACATGCCATACAAAAGCATAGTGCACAACGTTTGCAGTTTGCAACCTGATGCATACAGAAAGGCAGTGTGCATCTAGACAGGGAAGGGGTCACTGTACCAAGAATGGCATGGATGCAGTTAATTTAGGTATATGTGATATATTATTTTAAATGCCTGTGAGGTACCTACTGTGATTTACATATCATGTGGTATGCAAAACTTCTAGTGAAATTAATTTGAATATAGACCTCATACAGATTAGACTGTATCCCTGTCTTTGTGTGTTATTCACAAAGCCTCCTGACATTGCATGGTGTCAAAGTGACATATCTGGTAGAAATGAATAAGTCTGGTGTAGAGAGTTTCTGTGTCTATAATTCTCTGTGGAAATATGGCTCACCTGCAACCTGCTGAAATAGTTTTATTATAAGGGAATTTGCTAAAACCTGGAAGTTGTGGATCGAGAAATGTGATTTATTCTTCACTGTAATTGAACTAGTTTCAAAGTCTAAGAATGTTCAGTGTGTTGCATTCCTATGTGTCGTTGGGAAAGAAGTCATATAGTGTATAATGTTCTACAGTCTACAAATGCATGTGTTACTGAGCAGAACAATAGAACAAAGAACTGTGCATTTTTTTATTCAAAACCATAACGTTTTAATTCATAGAAACCAACTAAACATCAGATTACAGTAACATCAGTCTGTGACAACATGAATAATAATGACAACATAATGGAAAAGAAAGGTAAAATATAATAAAGCAATTATTCATTGTAAAAGAATTATTACTTGAAATATTAGAGACATAATGACATACTTATAATATCTGTGACAGAACTGTACGTTTAAAAAAGCCGATAGTTTATAAAGTTGTCAAAGCAAGTACTTAAAAATGCTGACTCTCAATTCATAATCACTTTAACACAACATTAAAACCCTATTTGATGAATCCAAGTAGGGTTAACTGGTTTAGAAATAATGTAACTGAGACTAGTATCACTCTGTCCACAGAATGAATTACAAAAGTCATAACTGGTGTGCTAGGTGAGATTCTGAATCCCCCCAGAAGTAATTGTGTGCAGGATTAAATTTTGTAGTAAGTGCTAAAGACTTCTTAAAGATGAAGTTTTCAAGCCCTGTGAAAAATAATAGATCTAAGCCCTTCTGTTTTCTAAACAGAACAGGATACTGCACTTAAAACAAAAAGTGATAGAAATAATGCGCCAGTAATGCCATATTCTTAAGAAACTATAATCAGCAGTAAAGACAACAGCTCATCTCAGTTTCCTAGTTAAGGAATTTTAAACTGTTCATGCAAATGATGGAGTGAGAACAGAGATAAAGAGAGATAGAGAACTGGCTTACAGATGTTGAGAAGTGGAATGGTATCAGAAAATGTTAGGAGGCCTTTTAGACTCCTTGTATTTGATGACCTATGGCTTGTATTATTACATATTTGAACACACCAAAACAGACTCAGAAAAAAGAAACAAGACAATAATCCAAAACAGGAATCCAGGCACCTCAAAGGCTGTCTGTAAGTCTGGAACCTAATACAAATGTGTAGTCGGCCTGTGTCTGCAAGTCCTGCTGTAAGAGGTATTGCTACCTGCTGTCTGTAACACTGCTGCCCTCATACAGGAAGGATGTCCTCCATCTGGGAAAGGTGCAAGTCCGGCTATAAGAGGTATTGCTACCTGCTGTCTGTAACACCGCTGCCCACATACAGGAAGGATGTCCTCCATACGGGAAAGTGTAAGAGGTATTGCTACCTGCTGTCTGTAACACTGCTGCCCACATACAGGAAGGATGTCCTCCATACGGGAAAGTTTAACCTTTCCCATATGGAGGACATCCTTCCTGTATGTGGGCAGCAGTGTTACAGACAGCAGGTAGCAATACCTCTTACAGCAGGACTTGCAGACACAGGCCAACTACACATTAGTATTATTACATATTTGCTCTGATTAGAGTAGAATTTAAATCTTTTGATTTGCATATTTGCTTATATAATGTGGAGCATTTAGTAGCTGTGATATGATTCAGTTGTGTAAGAAAATCTTGTTTCACACAGTCTAAGAAACAGCTCTCAGCCTCTTAGCACAAAAAATCTGGACAAAGTAGAAACTAAGGGTGGACAAAGCCCCAAAAATAGGGACAAATTTCAAATATTGCTCTTATAAACTTAGAAAGTTGCTAGAATAAAAGGTCTTGTGTTACCATGTATTTTATCTGTGTCCATTGTTACAACATTTACCAAAGTAAAAACTAAGGGTGGACAAAGCCCCAAAAATAGGGACAAATTTCAAATATTGCTCTTATAAACTTAGAAAGTTGCTAGAATAAAAGGTCTTGTGTTACCATGTATTTTGTCTGTGTCCATTGTTACAACATTTACCATCCTAAACCTCTCTGGGTCACTGGCTGCTGTGGCTGCTGTACTGTTGGCTTGCTCTGCTCTAAGCTCTAGCTCTACTCCTGCCCTAAGCTACTCCTAACCTGTGTCTGACGACCTTGGCCTTCCTACAGTGAATGTCCTGTCCATTCTAGGAATAACCATTCTACCTGTGTCTGACGACCTTGGCCTTCCTACAGTGAATGTAACGCGGACTGCATCAACCTACCCTGTCCATTCTAGGAATAAAGACTCTAAGCTCTAGCTCTACTCCTGCCCTAAGCTACTCCTAACCTGTGTCTGACGACCTTGGCCTTCCTACGACCTTGGCCTTCCTACAGTGAATGTAACGTGGACTGCATCAACCTACCCTGTCCATTCTAGGAATAAAGACTCTAAGCTCTAGCTCTACTCCTGCCCTAAGCTACTCCTAACCTGTGTCTGATGACCTTGGCCTTCCTACAGTGAATGTAACGCGGACTGCATCAACCTACCCTATCCATTCTAGGAATAAAGACTCTAAGCTCTAGCTCTACTCCTGCCCTAAGCTACTCCTAACCTGTGTCTGATGACCTTGGCCTTCCTACAGTGAATGTAACGCGGACTGCATCAACCTACCCTGTCCATTCTAGGAATAAAGAGTATGTTTGGGCTCCTATATTGTTGATTTGTTTGGCTCCCATTGGGTCCCCTAAAAGAGTTTAAAGCTGCCAGTGTTCTAGCCTTCAACAGCCAGCTACCTCTCGTTCCTTACCTCCCCCCTTTTTTTGTACTCACTTCTCCTTCCAGCCACTCTTTTACCTTATTTTTTCCCGTTGCCTCCTCACTATCCTATCCCGTATTTTTATCTCCTCTCGCTATCCTTTCCACCTGAACTACATACCAAGATACCCTCCTCTCCCGGCTACTACCTTGCTGCTACTTTGGCTCCTTCTGGCCCTTTTCAGACTGTAAAGCTTATCACTGTCCTTTTCTTCTTAGTGACCTCCACTCTCTACCCTATTTGCCACCTATCTGCCTTCTTATCTATTCTGAATCCTTATCTGTAACCTGCATTTTTTCTATCTCACCTCTCTCATTCCTCCTGTCCTCCTGCTGTATGCTTTACACTACCTCTATATTATTTAACACTGTTCAACTTATTGGTGCTCTCTAGTCTTATCCCTACCCTTTCCTGCTAGACTTTCACCTAGCCTATTCTTACTTACCTGCATTTCTGATTGTCTCCTTTCTCATCTCTTCTTCTGTGGTTTCTCATCTCTCCTTCTCTGACTTCGACCCTTTTAGTGTAACTATCTGTACTACCTCTTTATCTCTTCTTTCTCTACTCTCTGGACATTCTTACCGGTCCTCTCCCAGACCTTTTTTCTTTTTTCCCACTGTCTCTACTTGGTTCTGCCCACCCTCTCCTACACCACTCCTGCTCTGCTTCCTCCCCGCCCCTATCGTTGGCAAGTTTACTTATACCCCTTCCTGTCTCTGCGTCACTCCCTTTACCATCCTAAACCTCTCTGGGTCACTGGCTGCTGTGGCTGCTGTACTGTTGGCTTGCTCTGGTAGGTTTACCCATACGGAGATACCATATTCCTAATTAAGGATGTATGTATATTGCTGCCCATAACCTGGGTTTCACTGCGGTATTTTGTTGAGGTTACTGTGTTTGGTATTTTCTACAAGAACGCTTTAGCATTGATTAGACTTGATGTTTTAATCACTGTACATGCAAACAACTGGTTTTCTTATTTTAGATTTGTTTTGTGCTCCAACGCGCACATACTCTGTATATAGTGATCCAACGCGCACATACTCTGTATATATTTATTTAACTGCTGTTACTCCATTTTTTTGGTACTGTTACTTGAACGCTTTAGCGTTTGGTTAAACTTAGAGGATTTAATCACTGTGAATGAGAACAACTGCGTTTTTTCCTAGCTCAGATTGCTGTAGTGCTCCAACGCGCACTTTTTCTATACATATTCAACTGCTGTTCTCCGTTTTATGCCTAAACAAGCTATCTCTTTTTGCATAGAGAGTACTGAACTTTTTTCTTTTATCAATTTGTAAATGTGTTGGTGGTACCTAATTCCTAGAGGTATTCAAACGAGATTACACCTCCTTGCTCGTGTGATTTAGCAAAGCGTTGCCTATTTTAAATGTGCTAGCTGGCTTAACGCTGTATGTTTACTGTAGTGCCCGGTATGTTTTAATAAGCGACGCACTATTTGACTTGTGGATAATTCTATTTAGACATTTAAGCTTATCTATACAGTGTGTTGTACCTGTAGTACCATTGCCATTTAAACTGCGCTACTCATGCTAAGCTCCCCCACGTGCTTAGTTGGTATTAGTTTGAGGAGTGTATAGCTAGTATATTTAAGATTACTGCACCATAAGTAATATACGTACTACAGCAGTTTGTCCTGCTGAGGACACTGCTGCTCCACTATTTTTAACTTGTTTTCATTTTGTTAGTTGACACTAATCTGCCAATGTTCACCTAACATAGTTGCGGACCACTGTATTTCGCGATTTAGCGCGAAAGTGGTTTTCAGGTGCCCTGCTCCTCTTTCTCCCTCCTCTAGCGACTTAAATTGTACCGCTGGATTGTCCCCTTCTGTTACTCATTTTCGCTGATATTGGTCCACTAGCTGTTCTCTTTTTGTTAGCTGTTGCTAACTGCCAATGCTCACCTAACATAGTTTAACTCCCCTCTGAGAGTTCAACGCGGACCACTGTATTTCGCGCTTTAGCGCAAAAGTGGTTTTCAGGTGTCCTGCTCCTCATTCTCCCTCCTATAGCAACTTATATTGTACTTCTGGAATGTCCCTTTCTGTTACTCATTTTCGCTGATATTGGTCCACTAGCTATATTAACTGGATATAGCCTTACTTTTTACTCTAGTCTGGGACCCTTAAGGTAGCGCTCTACCTGCTGTTTGTACTGTACACCCCCCCCCCCAGATAAATATAGTACCTGGCCTGCCTTCCGTTACTGTCTCTCTGAAGGGAGTTGTATATGTTTTATGACTGTATAATGCTTCTTATTCACAAGAAAGAAGACAGATATGCTACCTGCTTTTAATGTCTTAGCTAGTTCTCTGTATTAGATTGTTTATTATATGTACTTGAATACAACTGTTGGTCAATTTGTTGATGGTATGCTATTTAATTGTCAATTTGTTGATGATATGCTACTTAATTAAATACCTGTGCTAACACTGTCTCTCATTTTGTTTTCTTCTCTCTATCTCTTCCTTCTTTTTTCCCCAAAGCTCTAAACTCTAGCTCTACTCCTGCCCTAAGCTACTCCTAACCTGTGTCTGACGACCTTGGCCTTACTACAATGAATGTAACGCGGACTGCATCAACCTACCCTGTCCATTCTAGGAATAAAGAGTATGTTTGGGCTCCTATATTGTTGATTTGTTTGGCTCCCATTGGGTCCCCTAAAAGAGTTTAAAGCTGCCAGTGTTCTAGCCTTCAACAGCCAGCTACCTCTCGTTCCTTACCTCCCCCCTTTTTTTGTACTCACTTCTCCTTCCAGCCACTCTTTTACCTTATTTTTCCCGTTGCCTCCTCACTATCCTATCCCGTATTTTTATCTCCTCTCGCTATCCTTTCCACCTGAACTACATACCAAGATACCCTCCTCTCCCGGCTACTACCTTGCTGCTACTTTGGCTCCTTCTGGCCCTTTTCAGACTGTAAAGCTTATCACTGTCCTTTTCTTCTTAGTGACCTCCACTCTCTACCCTATTTGCCACCTATCTGCCTTCTTATCTATTCTGAATCCTTATCTGTAACCTGCATTTTTTCTATCTCACCTCTCTCATTCCTCCTGTCCTCCTGCTGTATGCTTTACACTACCTCTATATTATTTAACACTGTTCAACTTATTGGTGCTCTCTAGTCTTATCCCTACCCTTTCCTGCTAGACTTTCACCTAGCCTATTCTTACTTACCTGCATTTCTGATTGTCTCCTTTCTCATCTCTTCTTCTGTGGTTTCTCATCTCTCCTTCTCTGACTTCGACCCTTTTAGTGTAACTATCTGTTCTACCTCTTTATCTCTTCTTTCTCTACTCTCTGGACATTCTTACCGGTCCTCTCCCAGACCTTTTTTCTTTTTTCACACTGTCTCTACTTGGTTCCGCCCACCCTCTCCTACACCACTCCTGCTCTGCTTCCGCCCCGCCCCTATCGTTGGCAAGTTTACTTATACCCCTTCCTGTCTCTGCGTCACTCCCTTTACCATCCTAAACCTCTCTGGGTCACTGGCTGCTGTGGCTGCTGTACTGTTGGCTTGCTCTGGTAGGTTTACCCATACGGAGATACCATATTCCTAATTAAGGATGTATGTATATTGCTGCCCATAACCTGGGTTTCACTGCAGTATTTTTTGAAGTAACTGTGTTTGGTATTTTCTACAAGAACACTTTAGCGTTGGTTAGACTTGATGTTTTAATCACTGTACATGCAAACAACTGGTTTTCTTATTTTAGATTTGTTTTGTACTCCAACGCGCACATACTCTGTATATAGTGATCCAACGCGCACATACTCTGTATATATTTATTTAACTGCTGTTACTCCATTTTTTTGGTACTGTTACTTGAACACTTTAGCGTTTGGTTAAACTTAGAGGATTTAATCACTGTGAATGAGAACAACTGCGTTTTTTTTAGCACGAAAGTGGTTTTCAGGTGCCCTGCTCCTCTTTCTCCCTCCTCTAGCGACTTAAATTGTACCACTGGATTGTCCCCTTCTGTTACTCATTTTCGCTGATATTGGTCCACTAGCTGTTCTCTTTTTGTTAGCTGTTGCTAACTGCCAATGCTCACCTAACATAGTTTAACTCCCCTCTGAGAGTTCAACGCGGACCACTGTATTTCGCTCTTTAGCGCGAAAGTGGTTTTCAGGTGTCCTGCTCCTCATTCTCCCTCCTCTAGCGACTTATATTGTACTTCTGGAATGTCCCTTTCTGTTACTCATTTTCGCTGATATTGGTCCACTAGCTATATTTACTGGATATAGCCTTACTTTTTACTCTAGTCTGGGACCCTTAAGGTAGCGCTCTACCTGCTGTTTGTATTGTACATACCCCCCCCCCCAGATAAATATAGTACCTGGCCTGCCTTCCGTCACTGTCTCTCTGAAGGGAGTTGTATATGTTTTATGACTGTATAATGCTTCTTATTCACAAGAAAGAAGACAGATATGCTACCTGCTTTTAATGTCTTAGCTAGTTCTCTGTATTAGATTGTTTATTATATGTACTTGAATACAACTGTTGGTCAATTTGTTGATGGTATACTATTTAATTGTCAATTTGTTGATGATATGCTATTTAATTAAATACCTGTGCTAACACTGTCTCTCATTTTGTTTTCTTCTCTCTATCTCTTCCTTCTTTTTTCCCCAAATCTCTAAGCTCTAGCTCTACTCCTGCCCTAAGCTACTCCTAACCTGTGTCTGACGACCTTTGCCTTCCTTTAGTGAATTTAATGCGGACTGCATCAACCTACCCTGTCCATTTTAGGAATAAAGAGTATGTTTGGGCTCCTATATTGTTGATTTGTTTGGCTCCCATTGGGTCCCCTAAAAGAGTTTAAAGCTGCCAGTGTTCTAGCCTTCAACAGCCAGCTACCTCTCGTTCCTTACCTCCCCCCTTTTTTAGTACTCACTTCTCCTTCCAGCCACTCTTTTACCTTATTTTGTCCCGTTGCCTCCTCACTATCCTATCCCGTATTTTTATCCCCTCTCGCTATCCTTTCCACCTGAACTACATACCAAGATACCCTCCTCTCCCGGCTACTACCTTGTTGCTACTTTGGCTCCTTCTGGCCCTTTTCAGACTGTAAAGCTTATCACTGTCCTTTTCTTCTTAGTGACCTCCACTCTCTACCCTATTTGCTACCTATCTGCCTTCTTGTCTATTCTGAATCCTTATCTGTAACCTGCATTTTTTCTATCTCACCTCTCTCATTCCTCCTGTCCTCCTGCTGTATGCTTTACACTGCCTCTATATTATTTAACACTGTTCAACTTATTGGTGCTCCATAGTCTTATCCCTACCCTTTCCTGCTAGACTTTCACCTAGCCTATTCTTACTTACCTGCATTTCTGATTGTCTCCTTTCTCATCTCTTCTTCTGTGGTTTCTCATCTCTCCTTCTCTGACTTCGACCCTTTTAGTGTAACTATCTGTTCTACCTCTTTATCTCTTCTTTCTCTACTCTCTGGACATTCTTACCAGTCCTCTCCCAGACCTTTTTTCTTTTTTCCCACTGTCTCTACTTGGTTCCGCCCACCCTCTCCTACACCACTCCTGCTCTGCTTCCACCCCGCCCCTATCGTTGGCAAGTTTACTTATACCCCTTCCTGTCTCTGCGTCACTCCCTTTACCATCCTAAACCTCTCTGGGTCACTGGCTGCTGTGGCTGCTGTACTGTTGGCTTGCTCTGGTAGGTTTACCCATACGGAGATACCATATTCCTAATTAAGGATGTATGTATATTGCTGCCCATAACCTGGGTTTCACTGCGGTATTTTGTTGAGGTTACTGTGTTTGGTATTTTCTACAAGAACGCTTTAGCGTTGGTTAGACTTGATGTTTTAATCACTGTACATGCAAACAACTGGTTTTCTTATTTTAGATTTGTTTTGTGCTCCAATGCGCACATACTCTGTATATAGTGATCCAACGCGCACATACTCTGTATATATTTATTTAACTGCTGTTACTCCATTTTTTTGGTACTGTTACTTGAACGCTTTAGCGTTTTGTTAAACTTAGAGGATTTAATCACTGTGAATGAGAACAACTGCATTTTTTCCTAGCTCAGATTGCTGTAGTGCTCCAACGCGCACTTTTTCTATACATATTTAACTGCTGTTCTCCATTTTATGCCTAAACAAGCTATCTCTCTTTTTGCATAGAGAGTACTGAACTTTTTTTCTTTTATCAATTTGTAAATGTGTTGGTGGTACCTAATTACTAGAGGTATTCAAACGAGATTACACCTCCTTGCTCGTGTGATTTAGCAAAGCATTGCCTATTTTAAATGTGCTAGCTGGCTTAACGCTGTATGTTTACTGTAGTGCCTGGTATGTTTTAATAAGCGAAGCACTATTTGACTTGTGGATAATTCTATTTAGACATTTAAGCTTATCTATACAGTGTGTTGTACCTGTAGTACCATTGCCATTTAAACTGCGCTACTCATGCTAAGCTCCCCCACGTGCTTAGTTGGTATTAGTTTGAGGAGTGTATAGCTAGTATATTTAAGATTACTACACCATAAGTAATATACTTACTACAGCAGTTTGTCCTGCTGAGGACACTGCTGCTCCACTATTTTTAACTTGTTTTCATTTTGTTAGCTGACACTAATCTGCCAATGTTCACCTAACATAGTTGCGGACCACTGTATTTCGCGATTTAGCACGAAAGTGGTTTTCAGGTGCCCTGTTCCTCTTTCTCCCTCCTCTAGCGACTTAAATTGTACCGCTGGATTGTCCCCTTCTGTTACTCATTTTCGCTGATATTGGTCCACTAGCTGTTCTCTTTTTTGTTAGCTGTTGCTAACTGCCAATGCTCACCTAACATAGTTTAACTCCCCTCTGAGAGTTCAACGCGGACCACTGTATTTCGCTCCTTAGTGCGAAAGTGGTTTTCAGGTGTCCTGCTCCTCATTCTCCCTCCTCTAGCGACTTATATTGTACTTCTGGAATGTCCCTTTCTGTTACTCATTTTCGCTGATATTGGTCCACTAGCTATATTTACTGGATATAGCCTTACTTTTTACTCTAGTCTGGGACCCTTAAGGTAGCTCTCTACCTGCTGTTTGTATTGTACATACCCCCCCCCCCAGATAAATATAGTACCTGGCCTGCCTTCCGTCACTGTCTCTCTGAAGGGAGTTGTATATGTTTTATGACTGTATAATGCTTCTTATTCACAAGAAAGAAGACAGATATGCTACCTGCTTTTAATGTCTTAGCTAGTCCTCTGTATGAGATTGTTTATTATATGTACTTGAATACAACTGTTGGTCAATTTGTTGATGGTATGCTATTTAATTGTCAATTTGTTGATGATATGCTATTTAATTAAATACCTCTGCTAACACTGTCTCTCATTTTGTTTTCTTCTCTCTATCTCTTCCTTCTTTTTTCCCCAAATCTCTAAGCTCTAGCTCTACTCCTGCCCTAAGCTACTCCTAACCTGTGTCTGACGACCTTGGCCTTCCTACAGTGAATGTAACGTGGACTGCATCAACCTACCCTGTCCATTCTAGGAATAAAGAGTATGTTTGGGCTCCTATATTGTTGATTTGTTTGGCTCCCATTGGGTCCCCTAAAAGAGTTTAAAGCTGCCAGTGTTCTAGCCTTCAACAGCCAGCTACCTCTCGTTCCTTACCTCCCCCCTTTTTTTGCACTCACTTCTCCTTCCAGCCACTCTTTTACCTTATTTTTTCCCGTTGCCTCCTCACTATCCTATCCCGTATTTTTATCCCCTCTCGCTATCCTTTCCACCTGAACTACATACCAAGATACCCTCCTCTCCCGGCTACTACCTTGTTGCTACTTTGGCTCCTTCTGGCCCTTTTCAGACTGTGTAAAGCTTATCACTGTTTTTTTCTTCTTAGTGACCACTCACTCTCTCCCCCCATTGCCTATCCTATCTGCCTTCTTATCTATTTCTGATCCCTTAACTGCTGCATTTTTCTATCTCACCTCTCTCATTCCTCCTGTCCTCCTGCTGTATGCTTTACACTACCTCTATATTATTTAAAACTGTTCAACTTATTGGTGCTCTCTAGTCTTATCCCTACCCTTTCCTGCTAGACTTTAACCTAGCCTATTCTTACTTACCTGCATTTCTGATTGTCTCCTTTCTCATCTCTTCTTCTGTGGTTTCTACCCGCTCCATTAAGCCCTCTTGCTCACTCACGCCTCCCTCCCTACCCCCAATTCCCACCCACCCCCAGGGGTCCTATTCTTATAGCTCCCCAGCCACACACCCTATTCCCAACTATCCTATCCCTCTCCTTCCCCTGTGTTTCTTAACCCACCCCTCAACACACCCCTCCTACTCTTACCTCCTCCTCTTTGTCCTCTCTACTACCTTTCCTACTATGTTAGCCATTTCCCTCTTTTTCTGTATATCTCTTTTATCCTTCCACTCTCTTTACCAGTCTTACCCCTCTTTGATACAGTTTAGTATACTGTAGTTCTCCCCCAACCTTCTTAACAGGCATACTTCCACCTAATTACCTTACCACCTATATCTTTCTCTCTTATTTCTCTTTTTCCTTATTTCTGTAAATAATGACTCCCTGCTTTCCAACACTCCTTATTCTGTCAGTCCTACTCTTAACCACCCTATTTTCTACTTACCATCTTACCTTCTTTGAAAACTCACTTACCATCCTGCCTACTTCCACACAAAAACAGACCTCAACCATATACACCTTCACATCATACTCCAATGCTAAATCCGCCCCTAACTATCTTCTTCCTAAATTTCACAGACTGTCTCACCTCACCTATATCCTACCCTCAGATAAAAAACCTAAACTTCTAACCTTACTAAACAGTAACATCATAACCAAGCCAGGTAATCCTACCTTACTAGATGGTGACATTCACCCCAACCCAGGCCCAGCTGACCCCTCCCCTCAACTATGCTCTTCTAATCTCAATAATAAACTCCTCATAGGGCACCTTAACATTCAAAGTATAAACAATAAAATACCCCACCTTCATGCCCTCCTAGACACCTATTCTTTTGACATTCTATGCCTCTCAGAAACCTGGCTTAAATCAGGCACTAAAGACTCTGAGATAATACCCCAAGGCTATAACATACTTAGACAAGACCGAGCAAAACGTAAAGGTGGTGGGGTAGCAATCCTTTTTAAAAATCAACTTAACATCACTACTCTACCAACATGTCCAAAAAAGGATAGCAAAATAGAAGCCATAAAAAAAAGAGGGGTACATCATGATGTGTTTGAATATGATGAATTTAATACACAGGGTTTTCAGAAATACCCAAGAACCAAGAATCCACCCTATCACAGGAAGTATCCAAAATAGTAATTGATGGGACACATTCAGTGGAGGGAGTATCCCTAATAGATATCAATGCTAGTCCCATTAGTGATGATACACAATTTGATAACACAGAAGGAGGAAATACCTTAGATAATAATGAAATGATTATAGTAGATAATATATATACTTATCGTAATTTTAACATCTTTAATTATTCTAAATTATGTATTGACAAGGTGCATTTTTCGTTATTTGAGAAAGGTATGAAATTTATTCCCAATCCGGGTTTCAAACTCACTGATGTTTTAATTGATTTTAAGAAATTTATAAGAAAAATTAATTTAGAAGTTTTTTACAAAGATAGTATTTCATTTAGAGCAAATGAAGAAAAGAGTGATATATCTCAATCTCTTGTTTTAAAGAGTAAATTCACCCCACCTAATCATCCTACCATCGATACATTTGATAAGGTGGTGACCAGAGAAATTTATAACGAATATAATTACTTAAAAGGTATGAAGGTATATCAAAATTTGACGAAAGAAGAGAATAAGATCTTGCAAACTTTAAAGGGGGATAGCTCTATTCGTATTATGAAGCCCGATAAAGGGGGAGGAATTGCTATTTATGACAACTTGAATTATATACAAAAGATATATAATATCTTACATTTTTCTGGTAATTATGCAGCTGTTTCAAAGAACGAATTACATATTGCATATCAAAGAATTGATTCGTATATTGAAGAATATTTGGTTGAGGCGCGTATTACTGATGTTATATACAAGTTTATCAGAGTTAGCAACCCTACTTTAGCCACTATGGTGGGAATCCCTAAGATTCATAAGAATACCAAGGACCCACCCCTGAGACCCATTGTCTCAGGCAGCTACTCAAAAACTTTCAACATAGGTAAATTTATTGACACGATATTGAAAAATGTTTACACCTTTATACCACATATGGTCAAGGACTCTTGGTGCTTTTTATCTCAGTTCCCAGTTAAGGAGTTAGATTTTACTAAACCATATATTATAGTCACCATAGATGTGGTTGACCTCTTTTCGTGTATACCTAAGGAAGAAGGCTTACAAGCCTTTTCGAACAGCTTGACCAAACATACAGATTTGGAATGGGATTCTATATGTCTGATTACCGAATTAATGGCCATAGTATTAGATAATAATTTTATCTATTTTGAGGGTGAGATTTTCAGACAGACAAAGGGAGTGGCAATGGGGGCAGCTTGTGCCCCAATTTACGCCAATTTAGTCATGTTAAATTGGGAAGACAATGTGTTGTTTCCTTCCAAATATTTTCAACATGTTCGGTATTACTCCAGGTTTCTGGATGACATATACATCATTTGGCAGGCCACTGAAGGATTGCTACTAGAGTTTTTTGATTTTATTAAAGGAAGTAGCAATTTTTTGAAATTCACCCTCACACACAATACTAAGGGATTACCATATCTTGACACCTACATTGTCAATGATAATGGGAATATATATTCACAAATTCATTGGAAACAGACTTTTTCTAACAATTACTTGGATTTTTCTAGTTACCATCCACCTAAGGTTAAATATAATGTATTTAAAGGTCAAGTTATTCGAGCAGTGAGAATGGTTTCGGACGAGGAAGACATGTATAAGGAATTAACCTTAATCAAAGAATTTTTTAGTCAAAGAGGCTATCCCTCAGACATGATGCAGGAAGTGATCTCTTATGTCATTAGCCAAAGAGGTATAAAATACATACCATTATTGGGATCAGGTATTGTTCAAAATACTCCTATCCTTAAAGAAGGTGGAGTTAATCCTTGTTTCAAACGTGCATGTATAATACCCTATTGTGTAGGGGTTGATAATATCAAAAGTATAATATGCAAATTTTGGTATATGATAAGCAATGATCAAATGTTAGTTGACATTTTAGGTACTAAACCTAATTTTGTTTACAGGATGGGTTGTAATATCAAGAAGTTACTAACACAACAACATCATGCCAAACGTTCGAGCTTCAATTATTCTAGAAAAACCAATAGTAGAAGGTGTGGACGTTGCAATTACTGTAAATTTATGTCCAGTGCAAGTAAGATTCATCTCAAAAATGGACATAACAGTATTATTGTCAGTCAATCAGGCAATTGTAATACCAAACAGGTCATTTACCTGGCCATGTGTGACCTGTGTCCTGCCTTTTACGTAGGAAGAACTGAGCGTCATTTGAAAAAACGTATATATGATTATATGTATTGTATCAAGACTAAAGATTTAAACAACGCCTTATACAGACACATACAGGCAAAAGGAACACAACACACGTTTAAATTTAGTATTCTAGAGGTCATCCCGAATGATCCCAGAGGAGGCAATATTAAAAGTTTAATAGCCTTCAAAGAAACCTGGTGGCAGTTACATTTGGATGCCACTAATCCACCAGGTTTGAATGAGTGTATTTCTATAAAATCATTACTCATTTAATTACATATAATATAGACTTATGAAGTAATAATTCAGGTCCCCACCTATATCTTTGATTATCTTTGATCAATTTAAGTATATTCTCTAGTGCAGTTTCTCTAAAATTATTAAACAATTAATTAATTAATTAATTTACTACTAATAGTTTATTAATAGCACACTTAGGGTTTTAATACATATCCCTCTTAACATTTTTTAATATTTTTTAATAATATATTCCTAGTATGCTTTCTATTGGATTACTATCATCATTATTTACATATTTTTAAGTAAAGAACTCTTCAGCTTATTAATATTAATATAAATCTCCATCAATAAATTATGTGAGAGCTGGATAATTCTACCATAGAAGTACCCACACTCAGTAGCCAACATTGTTCCCTATTTACATTGGAATTTATGGGAAATTATGTTTATATATTTATTTATTGTTATATTTTTATATAGGTAGATATATATTTATTGTTCACAGCACTTTTGCATAGTCAACAATTAGTTTTCATCTAGGCACATAATTTGAGCAGTGTACTATATTTACCGTGCTCCCTTTCAGGAGGTTTTTTTACATATACATTTTTTTTAAATTGTTTTTAAACATTTCTGTCATAGATTATTTATATTATCTGCAACATATTTTAAATATATCTATAATATATTGTAATAATATCATTATGTTTTTTTTAAGATGTGCACTTTTAGCGATGAGCATTTTCAAAAGGTTGAACGCATTTTTACATTAGTTGAATGCATTTTCTTCATTTGGCAAGAGTACGCCTCATATGGAGGTAGTGTAATATATCTTTAAAATGTTATTAGCTGTTTTTGGTGCCAATGAAGTTATAAATTGAGTTTTATAAGGCGTTCACTGTTAGTTCTGATGAAGACCATGGATATGGTTGAAAGCGCTTAACTGGTTGTCTTTAGCGTTATTTTCTGTCATGCACTGTCTCGTTTGATGTTGTGGGCTCCGTTTTGGTGCTACGCATTTGGATGGATCCTGCTGTTTGTTTGTGCTATCGTTTATGGTGTGTACCTTGTTCTACATTCAATAAATTGTGAGTTAAACTCTACCTTTGTGGATTATTGAGCCCTTGCACGCTCATTGGTGGGACCGGAGCATCGTTTTTGCTGTTTCAGTTCAACAATCTTTTTTCCGAAAATAGAAGCCATCACAACTAAACTCCAACTAAATGCTAAAAAAAGCCCTTTATATCATATGCATGTATCTACCTCCAGGCAACAATATTCCAATATTAGAAGACTTTCTTAGTTGGGTTTCTACCACCTACCCACAGGAAACTATAATCCTAGGTGACTTTAACATAGACTGGAGTACTATTAATGCTGAAAATCCCTCCTCTCATATTAACCTACACGGTTTCTCCCAAACTATCACCTCAACTACTAGTTTCAATAAGCACAGTAAAAGAGAGAGCATATTAGACTGGATACTCACAAACAATGTTAACAAAATATATAAAGTAGGCACCATGCCAGACGATATCAGTGATCACTCCCTAACTTATATTTCTAGAGAAAAGTCAGATTGTGTAAACACCCCAAATATTAGACAAATTCGCTCTACCAAGCATTTTAATATAGACCTTTTTCTAGCTGAACTCAGCATCTGTAACTGGAATTCCTTAAAAACACTTCCTCTTGAGGATGCAGTTTTATTCTTTAATACTACTTTCTTATCCATTCTTGATAGACATGCTCCAGAGCGATCCATTAGAATGAAGTCAAAAACAGCCCCATGGCTTTCCAAAGACACTAAAAAACTCATCCTCGCCAGAAATAAAGTTTGGACCAAATGGAGAAGCCACAGAAATAGCCCAGATTTTCTTCACTTCCGCCAGCTTAGAAATCAGGCTAAAAAATCTATAATCTCCAACAAGAAAAAATTCTACTGTGAACTTCTGCAAACTCATCTTAATAACTCCAGACAATTTTGGTTATCAGTAAATAGACTCCTCTCCCCAGGTACTGCCAAAACTCCCTCCCCACTAAATGCCAACCCAGACACCCCTCTCCTAACTGCAAATACTTTTAACTCTTTTTTTTTCCGAAACTATTCAAACCCTAGCTAGACAAATGAATACCAACAACTACTACCCCCCAAACAACCCAGCTAACTCTTCTTACAACTTCTCTCTAAAACCTATATCTACTTCTTACATCTATAGACTCATTCACAAACTGAAACCATGTACACCTTCAGCTGATAAGCTCCCCTCACTTTTCCTCCAAAAAGCAGCCAAAGAAATTGCATACCCTATATCCATGCTCATAAACAGAACTATCCAAGAGGGATCCATCCCAGACATCTGGAAAGTCTCTCATATTATTCCACTTCATAAAGGCGGCAACTCTATTGACTACTCCAACTATAGACCAATTACTCTCCTTTTACCCTTAGCAAAAATTATGGAGAAATGTATTCACCAGCAACTAGTACAATATCTGTCTCTACACAACATTATAGCACCCTGTCAGCATGGCTTTAGACCTCATCACAGCACCACCACTGCCCTTCTTTCTTTTATAGATACTATCAACAAAAATCGCAGCAATAATCTTCTCTCTTCTGCTCTTTTCATTGATCTCTCAAAAGCGTTCGACATGGTCAGTCACTCTCTCTTAACTAACATTCTTGAATCTCTCTCATTTGATAAACTAGCTATTAAATGGTTTAGATCATATCTTAGCAACAGACAGCAAGCAGTCATATGGGAAAACCATATCTCTTCTCTTTTGCCAATTTCCATCGGAGTTCCTCAGGGCTCCATTCTCGGTCCTCTTCTCTTCTCCTTCTTCATTAATGATCTTCATTCTGCTATCCCACAAGCAGCCTGCATTCAATATGCAGACGATTCGACCCTTATTTGTTCTGCTCCATCCACTACAGAACTGATCTCACTTACCCAAAACATATTTAATACTGTTGAAACATGGTTCTCTGAATGGTTCCTCCTACTAAATGCCAAAAAAACTAAACTTCTCCTTTTCACCCCCACCACTCGTACCCCCCACTACATTTCTCCATCTCCTCAAACACTAACACTATCATCTCACCTGACTCAACAACAAAACTGCTAGGTATAACCATCGACAATAATCTCTCCTTCGATCAACACATTAATTACACCATCAAATTAGTTAACAGAAAAATAGGATCCCTATATCGAATTAAACCTTTTCTAACCCCAGCAACTAGAACCAAAATAGCCCAGTCCCATCTCTTATCTACACTACTATATGCCTCCTCTATTTATACCAACCTTAAGAAAAGCAATCTAACTAAATTAGTAACCCCTTCAGAACCCACCATTGTCTTAACTTAAAACTTCTAGGCTGGCTTGAATTCCAAAACTACCTGCTAATCCCTCAACTCTCTACTGCCCATAGTATACTATACCAACCTGACAACACCCCAATTCTCTCTCAACTGATAATCCCCTATAATAATCTCAACTCCCTACGCTCTTCTCATAAACTGATGGCCAAATCAATTAAGTCAAACAACTTTGCTGGTGACTGTCTTTTCACTAATACAGTAGGTAGAAACTGGAATCTTCTACCTAGTGACATAACTCTGACTACATCTTTGCCTCTTTTCAAACAGAAAATTAAACTGTACTTCCAAAACCACTGGCTCTGTTCCTGCAGTACACCTGACTAATTTATCTTATTTTTTACTCTTTTACTCCTCTACTCCTTTCCTCTCTACTCCAACTCCTGTTCTGATTCTACTACTATTAGAACTATAAGTATTATACTTTTTTCTGTAAAATTGTTTGGAATTGAAGAACAGTACATTTCTTTTTTCAGAAAACTTGTTACATTACTGTTGAATATCTCTCTTGCAGTGTTATTAATCCTTAAGCTGTATTTTCTTTAGCAATATATTTCTTATGTAATGTACTAGTAGATAGTGGAGCTTTTCTCCTCGGGCCTCTGCTGAAAATGGACTTGTTATCCAGCCAGACTAGCCCAGTCAACAAATGTAAAATAAATAAAATAAAATAAACATTTTCTCTCTAAAGACTTAACTCTTGTGAGAAGGATAATGATAGCCTTTCAGGCCAGGTTTTGGACTTCTACCCTTACAGGGAAACATACCAGGACAGCATCCCAACAAGAGATGGCAGACATCCAGCTTTTCCTTTTGTGTCACAAAGTCACTGCAGACTCTCTTCCACCCACACAAAAAGAATGGTACTCACAGCTTCTCCAACAAGGCTACACCACTGATGCCTATGAACATCACATGCTCCTGCAAGTCCATGGCTTGCGTCAATGATGGAATGTCTATCGTTGCTTCCTACAATGGACGGATTTGCTGTGGCGTTGCTCTGTCAATCAACTACCATGCAAAGGATACTACGTTTTGAGACCTTTGGAGCAGCGATCTTGCTTTCGGGTAGACTGCCAATGTGTTGAAGATGCCGAACATGTTTTCATCAAATGAGTCCAGCCTCTCCTAGATTACATTCATCACCAATATGCATTGCCAATTCTCTTTCCTATCACCAAGGAAAAGTGCCTCTATGCGGCTACGGACAATTTTGGACAGATTCCATCAAGCATGTAGATTTTTTTCTCGTCACTGTCATGAACATTCTCAGGCGAAGCCGTTGTGCAAAGGCAAGAAAAGAAAAGCCTTCTCTTTGCTTGTCTCAGTACGTCTGCTTAAGGCCTGGCTGTCTCAACATTCTTGGACACCTTGACTTATTAATTCAGTCCTTAGTCTTCCCTCTCCGAATATTTTTATCTTGTAATGTTAGCATTTTTCTGACACATTGTTTGCTATTTCGTATTTATGTTTACTGTTTTGTCTTAAATTCCATGTGTTATTATTGTTGTTAGTGTATTGATGTTTTTCCTAATAAACCAGTATTACTTGGATGGAGCTTCTTCTGAATAGTAAAAGTACTTTGGAAAGATAGAACTCTAAGTCAGCAGTATACTACATTACGCTTCTCTGGTTATAATGTGGCCAAGCTATTTAGCCTGAAGATCTATACATTATGGATAAAATGTGATCAGAAATGGTAAACTGTGCTCTGTATAAAAAGCTGAAGCACACACACACACACACACACACACACACACACACACACACACACACACACACACACACATATACATACAGTGGTAGAAAGGTCTAGATGCTTTGGCTTGGAAGAAGAGGTATGAAGTGGAAAGATGTGTTGACTATCCTGTAGCTGGAGAAGCAGGTTGGATCAGTGCCCGGTGTAACAGCTACATGCTTTCAGCACTGACACTTATGATGCTTCCTTGAGGGCTTTAAAGGAACAGATGAATCAGACTCAAGGAAGCCAGCAAAAGCAGGGTCTAAGGTATAGTCTTGCTATAGTCTAATATTGTACAGTTGTTCAAAAGAAAAAATGCTGTAGATAAAAGGACCACAGGCAAAATTAAAGGGTTGCATATTATACCTAGGAAAGGAGGTTATGACTAAAGCAGATCTGACATGGTTAAGAACCCAAATTTAGGTTCATGGAGATCTAGGGTCAGCCATAAGAATAGCATATACCTGACACAACACGGAATGATTGCCTTTATTAGTGACATTAAATACTAGTTATGCAAAGTGGCTAAGTAATGTGTTTGTAGGGTGCTTGTACCACCTTGCACACTTGAAAGAAAAACTGGAAGCAGTTTAAAAGCAGACTGACCTTCCACAGCCATTATGCCACACCTGCATGAGATGAGGTCTGATGACTAAAAACAGATGACACTCTCCTCAGATAATGGCCCTCATGTGTACTTGTTCAGTGGTAATTTGACCCCATTTTGTGAAGGAGGCCTATGTATAGAAAAGCACAGTAAAAAACAACTACAGTGGCTGTGCTTTTCTAAACCTATTCCTCAATTTGTAATTGACTGTATTTATTTTATCTATTTTCAGTTTGGTAACTGGGGAAGTCCAGTGGGCCACGAAGAACCCATTTTCAGTGGAGGCCCAGGGAGAAAAGCTATAGAAAACAGTTACCTAGAAATAGAATATGCAATCAATTCAAAATAGTATACAATCAATTCTAGATAGTATGTATTGTACAGTAAAATAAATATACAATAAATGTACAATAAAATAACATACTATGATTTTACAGAGAAAGTATACCATACAATACAATAATCAGACATTCTTAATAGATATGAACATTTTTTTTTTTAGTGAGGGGGAAGATTGGGTGCAGAAGGTGAAAGTTACAGTGGGGTGAAAGTAGGAGTAGTTGTTTTAGAATGAGTGGGGAAGTTTAATGGCTGAGGGGAAAATTAAGTTGGGGAGTAGGGTGGACATATCCATTTAGTAATAAGATATGAGAACAAGATAGATTTGAATTTATTATGGTCCTGCATGTGAGAAGAGCAGGTGGAAGAGAATTCCATAGTTTAGAGATGAAGTAGGAGGTGGCTAGGTGGTCGTGATGGTTTGTGGAGCTGTAGGAAGTTTCGGTGTTCTGATCTGAGTGAGCAGTTAGAGATTTAGGGGTTTAGTGCAGTGGTGAGAGAGAGTGGCAGCTAGCAGGTTTATGGATGAGCTAGTGGGCATTAATGAGTTTAAGCAAGGTCAAGTAATTTGGAAGTTCGAGCCATTGTAGAGTATGGAGATTGTGGCAGTGGTCGGAGGAGTCTTTTGAGTTGGTAGCGAATTTGCTTGTTTTGTTATAGCATGACTCAAGTGCGGATTGCAGGCCAATTTGTAGATTGTTTAACAGGGGGCACCATATATAGGAGAATGGAGAAGGTAGGAAGATGTTAGGGCTTTTCTGGTGGAGGGGGAGAGATAGCGATTGTGCCTGTATAGAAGTCCCAGTTTTGGGTGGGTTTTTTTAATGGAGGATTGAATATGGGTGTCACATTTTAGGTGCTCATCAATGATGATGCCAAGGAGTTTGGTGTTAGATATGATTTCAATTGAGATGTTATCACTACTGATTATTGAGAGTGTTTTTGTCTATTTGGGAGTTTCTTGAGGGGGAAAAGATCATAAGTTTATTTTACTAGCATTTAGGGTGAGATTGTTATTGTTCTTCCAAGAGTCTGTTTTAGAGAAGGCTGACTGAGTTTTTAGAAGTAGGTCAGAGGGGGTGTTGGCAGAGCAGATGATAGTTGAGTCATCTGCATATTGGATTATAGATGAGTCAGGGATGGCAAGATGAAAGTTATTAATAAATATATCGAAGAAATGTGGTCCTAGAACAGAACCTTGTGGGACCCCAGTGGAAAGGCAGAGGTTGATGATTTCCATAGAAAGGCTAGTTTATGTTCAGAGAGATAGCTTGAGAACCAGGTTAAGGAGGAGGTAGAGAGGTTGAGAGATGAGAGCTGAGTTAAGAATAGAGGGTGAGAGATGGTGTCAAAAGCTTTGGATATGTCTAGGAACAGGGAAGATACAAGTTCACCAGTGTCGCGAGCATGATTAATAGTTTTGAGAAAGGACAGGAGAGCAGTCATGGTACTGCGGCCATGGCAGAAGCTGTGTTGAGTATGGGTAAGAAGGTTGTTTAGGGTAAGATATAATATGAGCTGAGTATGGACACATTTCCTGAGGATTTTTGAAAGAGGGGAAATAATAGCTATAGGTCTGAAATTGGAGGCATCTGTGTTTTTGCCTCCTTTGTGCAGTGGGATGATGTATGCTTGGTGCCAGATGGATAGAACATAGACTTCTTTAATGGATCTGTTGAGTAAGATGGAAATGGGAAGGGCTATACTGTCAGCAGATTGTTTTAAGAGGGTTGTAGGGAGATTGTCAGGTGCATTTCGGCTAGGTTTTAGTTGTAGTAGTAGTTTTTTTTAAAGTAGAAGTGGGAATGGGTTCCAGGTTGAAGGGAGGTGTGTTGTTGGTGGGGGTGGGGGGTAGAGGAGTTGTTGAGGGGGGTGAGGAAAAGAGGAGGATAGTTTGGCTATGCAATCTATGAAGAAGGAGTTAAATTGAGTTGCAGTGTCAAGGTCAGTAAGTTTTGGGTTTGGGCATGGGTTCTCTTTGTTACCAGGGTGTAAGAGGGAGGAGAGAGACACCCAGAACTTTCTTGGGTCAGTAGAGTGGTTGTTTTGAAGGTTGAGGTAGTATAATTTACGATCTCTGATTATAAGTTTCTTTATGGAGTTATGAAGTTGTTTAAATTCTAGTAGGTATTGTGGTTCTTTGCTTTTTTGATATAGCTTCCAGGTTTTATCTCTTTGTAGCATGGCAAGTTTGGTGTCTTTGGATAGCCATAATTGACTGTACAACTTAAAGAAGAAAATAAATGTATGATGGCAGCCATTTTTTCCTACATAAATGAAAGAGGTTGATGAGGCCATTGTAAACCCTAGCTCCTCACAAACAAAAGCAGGTTTTGTATTTTTAAATGATTTAGCTAAATATTCCTTTCCTGATTCCTTTATGCAGATACTAACTGCTCCTTTTGGTACATGTCCCACTTCTTTGAGTATATTTTGATATATTATTGTGTTTATACCTTAAATTTTAGGAACCACTTGTAACTACTTGTACATATTTTTCTTTAGCATCTGTTGTCACATTTTATCTGCCTATGTCCTCAACTTATACCTGCTTGCCTTGAAGCTATTTACTCATACTTGTTTGCTTTGAAACTGTTTATTATGTAACTATATAGCTATATAAATATGTTATTCTTGATTTTTGCCATAAAATTATTACTTAAATGTACAGGCATTAATTATATATAATTCACTCTGACTAGAGCCATGGCTGAAAAAGGGTCTTCAGACCAGTTAACTTACCCAGATATCCATTATGAATAAATAGATAACCCACAGAACATTGTT
Organism: Protopterus annectens; assembly: GCF_019279795.1. Lineage (NCBI taxonomy): Eukaryota > Metazoa > Chordata > Ceratodontiformes > Protopteridae > Protopterus > Protopterus annectens. Next base: position 1,796,191,506 of record NC_056735.1, on the reverse strand, counting down.
GCATGATGAATATCTTGTCATTTTTAACTGCCTCCTACAGAGATCATGAATGGGTCTTTAGAATAGAAATAAAGAAAATGATGTAAATTTATTAATTTCCAATCTGATCCATCTCCTCATTCATGATACAGGTGTAAGACCATGCATGGATTCATTTCTGACTGAAGTGCATGTTGTTTAAGGAGCATTGCAATGCTAGTATTAAAGTAGTAACTTGATGAACTATGAGGTCACACTGGAAGCCATAGAAAAACCTAATGATGAGTTCTGGGTCTGTGGTATCATTTGTAACTCTTATAAATGACTGATCTGACATTTTTGTCAACTAACAGTAATATAGCAAGGGTGAAAATATCCCCAGCTTCCTACACACAAGCCAAGGACTCGTAATCTTCACGGTCTGAAGTGACTTTTTACCTTTATATTTTAACATTTGGGGGTGCAAGTATTTAAGAAATGCTTTATATAAACACACAAACATGATCGAACAAGATGGCTACTTCTAATAAAACAAAGAGAGTCATTTTAGCACTTTCGTCCCTTTTATTTCACAGAACTTCAGAATAAAACCACTCTCCTACATTACTTAATTTATAAGCTCAAACAAATCACATTACTTTATTACATAATTCATTGAACTTGTATATAAACCACTTAAAAATACAGTGCACTTTTTCTAAATTACAAAAATTCATTGAATGAACATTTTAAATATTACTGTAACATGTTATTATAACTTTTGTGCCATCGAAAAACATTTTATGTTTATATGTTTATTTAAACCTGGCATTTTGTCTTCCATTAACCATATCTGCCATTCAGTTTCTTTGCCCTGTAAAAGAGTGTTATAGTCCCCAGTTAATGTGCCAACAGTTATGCTATCTAAAACAAAAAATGTAAACTTCTTGAAGTCGTTGCATTCCTGTGTGTGCTTTGCTAAAGCATTACTGACATCTCCCTTTCTGATCACATAAATGTGTTCATTTTATTTTATTTATTTAACATTTATTTATCAGTTTGGAATGAAGCCAGTTATCAGAGGAGGCCCGGGGAGAAATGGTCCAGATATATTCTATATTCATATATTCTCTTTGAAAGTTTTATAATAGTCTTGCCAGCATAACAGCTATTGCATGATTCATATACTGCTATGTACACTATACAAATTAAATTACATTTGTAATACCCCCTTGCCCAATAGGTTTTGTTCAGATTGTTTATGTGTACTTGTGATGTCTCCATAACGAATCTGCAGAATTTACACTTCCCACATTTGAAAGTTCCTAGGATTTCTTTATTAGTGTATGTGTTTCTGTTTGAATTTTCTAACATCATTTTCAAATTATTACCTCTTTCATACAAGAATATCTCTATTTCCTAAAATTATTTGCCAGTTTTCATTAATAGTGTGCTTTATTTTTCCCTGTCCTGGGAAATAGCACGAATATCCTACTAAACTTGTTGAATTGGCTGCCATATGTTTTCCAACATCTTGTTTATTATTGCTTTTTCCTCCTTTCAAAATAGGTTTAAACCTCTTTCTTTTGGATATTACTTCCTGTAATATTTTATCCAGAAACAGACCCTTTAACTCAGTGACATCCCTTAAAAAATCTCTTCATCACTGGTCATCCTACAAAATCTGATGAACTGACCTCTCACAACATTATGCTTCATGAGACTGGGATGTTGGCTTTGTCTGTGGAGGTAACAGTTGAAAGTATCTTTCCTATGTACACTACTAGTGAAAGATTTTTGTTCACTATTCAACTGCAAAGGTATATCTACTTTGCTACTATGCTTTATATAATGGTGACGTGTATATTAAATAATGTACATAGTTCTGTTTTTCTGTTTACTTTTTGTGTTGCTAATGCCATGCAATGCTTAGAGTTAAGCAGCCTCACTAGCTTCATTATGTGCTCTGTAATGTAACATAATGTTCCTGCAACATTGTGTGACATAGCTTCTGGTGCCTGCCACAGGAGGAAAGTGATAGGTACTGAGTACTGGTTAGTACGGGCAAAAACCTGCTGAAGTCTGTTTTGCTTAACCTGAATGCTCTCACAGTACATTAAAACAATGATTAAATGTAAAAGGTAATTTATTCACCTCATTTGAGTCACTGTTGCCTTACATCACTTGCTCTCTCTATCTCTCTTGTTCTGTGATCTTTACCATTGGGAAGGCCTACTTCAATGAAGATTGCACAAAGCTGTGAAGCACAATGACGTGTAGAAGAATTACTTTGTTTGCAACCACCACCAAGCAAATTTGTTTTCTATATGACACCGTTATCTGTACTACATGCTTTATAAATTGGTCTGATTGTGTTCATATCTATAGGGCAATTAATTAAATGAGCTTAGTGTATGACATTGAATATTGATTAGTGACTCATTACATTACTGCACAATCACAAGGAGTTGTTTTTTTACATTTCAGACAGGACTCATTATCATTAGAATGAGTTCACAGTCATACACTCTGAATCCAATAAACAATGAATACATTTAAGGGGTCAGCAATCAGTCAGAAGATGGCAATCCATAAACGTCAGCTAATAGTAGCTAAAATGTACTTAATGTCTTTACATAATCAGTTTTTTTTTCTAAATTTCAACTTTCTCACACCTATTCAAATGTTAGAGCTATCAAGTAAGAAATACTAAAAAGTAAACATATTGTGAAACAGTCTGTTCAACATGGTGACTTCAGTTATTCTCTGATCTTAACTTGTGACTTTGTTAAGAAGGAAGCTAGGGAAACAGTGACTAAACTATGAGAGACCTCTACAATGTGTCAGTTACTAGACAAATAAAAGTACAATACATCTGGTGTAAGCAAATGTCAGTGAAAATGCATTACAATATTTAGGTTTAATGATTTAGACCATTTTTAAAATGATAAGTCAGTTCAAAGTAAATTGAGCAGTACTGCCTGCATCATTAGCTTCAAAAAGTAATTTAAAGCAAAAGCTGTTTACTTAAGGAATGACTACATTAGCAGTCTCAGAATAACACACACTACTTCTGTAAACTTCACATCACTGCTAAAAAGTACTGAAAATCCTTTAAAAATCATTCATAAAAGCTAATGTTAATTTCCCTGTCATAGGTAGTAGTGTTGCAAATGTCATGCTATTTGGATCTATGGCTTTTTCCATAACAAAACAGCTGCTGACTTGTTCTAACATTACTGAAAACATTTTTCCTGCTCTTGACCCCTTTACAGGGTAATGGACAGTGATTACTGTTGTTTCAGTAATGTGAGTCCTGCTGAACCATTGAGATCTTTATTGCAATCCGTAATGCTTATTGATTGTATTTGGTGTTTGCACCACCATAATTTCTTGTTTGTATGTTTTGCAATATATGCTGAAAGTGTACAAAATTATAAAAATGTAGATTTGTAATGGCTATTAAGGCTTGCTTGGTACACCAAGTGTGATAGTTACCTTGCTTGTTAGATAAATAGGTGCTCCACTTAACCATCTGATTTACTCTTCATATCCCACACAACAGCACCTTTTGTGTGTATCACCTCTTGTATGGACACACATTATGTACACACATTCCTTTTCAAGAATGCTGTTTTATGAAACTGACAGTATAAAAAGAAACGCTCATATTGTCCCTGAAGCAAACATTCTTTAACTGCACATGTGTACCCTTGAACAGCTTTTATTCTACTCTGTCCTTTTCTGTAAATAATGTATAACACAGAGCATTAATAAAAATGAAGGCAGTTTTAACTATTGCATGAGATACAACAATGGACCCGACGTAAAAAGTATAATTAGGGAACTTTGTTTTGTTTATTGGATATCAAGACAATATATTTTATGTTCTTAATTTTGCACTATATTGTTAGTCCTTACATGTAAAGGAAAAAAAGGATAATGTACAATCTATATTAAAGAAAACATTTTCCAAAGAGGGCCAGTAAGTGTAAAAATTACAACCAAATTAAACAAAGTGAATAGTACAAAAATCTGCCTGCTTGATTAGAAGTGAGTGCTATGCTGGAAAATTCTGGTTTGCCAAAAGTACAATGTGGTTATCTAGTCACCCAACCAGAATGCAGTAACATTTCGTACTATTCAGACTGTCTCATCTGATGACTAGCTCCACTGGTCAGTGCTGGGGGAAAAAACTTTTGAATGTTGCCTGACAAGCATCTTCTGTCCACTGAATCTTTAGGTGAGATCTTTTACTACTCATCTCACACTCACCTTTGTTACTGTACATCTATAATTTTCAAGTGGTAATAATAGCAATTCCAACATTACAGACATGCAATAATAAGGATATTGCTTCAGTTGTGATTGTTTTGCTATAATAAAGACCAGTCATGCACTAAAGACACTTTCCTTATCTTTGTGTATCTACTTCAGCTCATTTGTGTTGTTCTGGGATCGGAGATTGGGGTCTGAATGACTTCATACAGAACAGGCGCAATCTCATTATATCACTTAAAAGCTTAATGATTTGCACTGGCAATACACTATTGCAAATTATCCCAGTATGCTTCTGGTGTTCCTTGGCATTTTATATTGCTGTCTACTTGTATGGCACCTGAAAAGTGCACTTTAATATCGCTTTCTCTTTTTGTTGTGACCAGTCATTCATAACCATACCCCTATGATGTATGCCTAACCTGCACCTGCTGTTCTTTAGCTACAAGACTTTGCAGTTATTTTTATTAAAATTAAATTCCCATGCTTCTGAACAATTTCCAACATCTCAAAACCATGTATCAAACTTTTAGACTTGCCACATTTCTAGATGAAAAAATGTGACACATTTCTTAATGAAGCATGATATTTTTTAGGTTTTCTGCAACAAACAACATTATCAATCAGTGCAAACTTTATTACCAAAAAGTAATAGTCTGAGTTATATACTTTTAGTTGAGTCTGGGTTAAATATCATATCAAGGTATTTGAGATATAGTTTCACAGTTTAATGTTGCAGTCAGAGGAAAGTTCAAGGTTTTTCACATAAATATCAGGGGATTTGCATTTTTATTGTGTTTTTTACAGGACTCAACAACCCAAACCAGGACTGTCGTACAAAGAGAAACAGTGAATTGAGAGATAGTACATAATCCTTCTACCTTCTATTTTAGCTAGTGCTGCATTTCTTCATCACAATCATCAAGTGGGATACTTCTGGCATTTAGTAATGTCACTGAAGACTGATCACAGTCCCAAGCTATTCACTACCTTAATTTCAACCATGAGGCAGTAATATCATTCTAGACCTGCTGCTAGACCAACACCTAAGTTTATTAATGTATTGGGGAATCAAGATGGCTGCTGAGGAGTAAACTGCATGTTAGCATAGCTCTGTAAACTGTAAATAATTCAAAGGCATCAATACACTTTTTAACAGAGGAAACGACATATCAAATGTTGCCTAACAACTACCCAAATATCATTTTCTTGTCTTTGACTTAATTGTGATCTAGAGATTTTGGAAATAAAAATAAAAATTTGTCTAGGAATCCATTCCTGGCAAGCACATATTTACTCCATGTTGATCAAACTATACCTCCAGGATGAAACAAAAAGTCATAAAAACAAAGCTTCAAGATTCTTCTGCTTGCTCCAAAATAATTGGTCACAACTGCTAAATGAGATGTCCTGTGACTTTGGTCAAACAGATTTGGTGACAACCAAGACCAAATTATTGGCCATAATTATCCCAGAAAAGGGTGCACCTAGTGAACAGACCTAGAGCAGTTAACAAAGAAGACAAAAAAAAAAACCGTCAACTAAAACAAAGCTCAGTCATTTGTGAATGCAACTATTGTCAATATTTCCAAAAGAATGAATGCATCAGAAAACTGTAATTCCACTTGTGAAGATAAAATTGCTTCCTTAGATAACTTATCTTAAAAAAAAAATAATATGGAGATCACAGCTATAAATAAAAACTGCTGGACCCAGAGGCTCATAGCTGGCACAGCAACATCTTAGTAAGAGTTTTGTCAGAGAGTTATGAGCATCCAGTACTAATAAAAACTCTGCAGCCCCTATTCTGTCCCTTCATTGACAATGGCAGAGTCAGAGTCAATATTGATAGAAAAAGCCCAGCAAGCTCTAAAAGCCTCATAACTAAAAGATCAGCCCAGGCCGGTCTATGTTAACGTTTTAAACTACCAAGATGTAGTCAAAATATTTTCAGTGGTGAAAGTAAAAAAGAAACTGATTTGGCAGAGGTAACAGATTGAAATTTACTTAAGATCTCCCTATGCAGATCAAACAAATGTGCCCAAAATTCTCTCTCCATACTACTCATATTTAATAGAAAAAAAAGATCAAGTTTCAAATAAAATATCCTGTTACACTTATATTTACTCACATTAACTCCAAATATACGATAACATCGACAACAGAGGCAAAGTATACAGTCAAGAATGTTTTTTGACTTCAAACCAGATTAAAGCTTTATATATGATCAATTTCAACAACTGGCTAAGCTTCTGGTGTCATTCAAAGGGGATCCAGTGTCTGTCAGCCTGGGACAACATGCTCGACAAGCCGTGCTGCTTCACAAGAGACAGCTTGCACCTGTCACCCCTAGGCTTTCAAATACTGGCCAAGGCTCTTGCTGCCCCCATAGAGCCTTTTCTAGGCAAGGCTCAAAAGTCAAACCCACCTCCGTAAACAGCACAATTAACAAAAAACTGAGGGTTATGCTACTCAACGCCAGGAGTTTAAATCTCAAAATGCACGTGCTCAAAGCACTCCTCACTATGGAGAACATAGACATCTGTGCAATAACTGAAACCTGGTTCAAGTTTCCAGAGAGCACCCCAGCACTACTGGGCTACAACTCATACCACACATTTCGGCCACAGAATACAGACCGAAACACAAAAGGAGGGGGTGTATTCATATTCATCAAGGATACCTACACCTCCAGGTTAGTGGCACAGCATGATACCTCTGAGATCATCCATGTGCAACTAACATTGGGCAAATCTGCAATGCAAATTGTGGCCTGCTACAGATCACCCTCCATGACCCAGGACCACCACTCCACCTTTCTGGAGACACTGGAAAACATGAAGGTCTTACCGAACACCTTGATATTGGGCAATTTCAATTACCCTACTATTCACTGGGAAAACTACTTGAGTACAAATTGCCAGGCCCAGCGCTTCCTAAAATTCATCAACTCAAATGCCCTGGATCAGCTGGTAAACTCCCCTACCAGAGGTAAAAACATATTGGACCTGGTCATCACCAACATGGGCGACAGGTGTTCCACACCGGAGGTCAACCCGTCACTGGTTAGATCAGACCATAAGCTAATCAGTCTGGATGTCCACACCCCACCACCACCCCCAACTAAGGAAACCACAGTAAAAAACTTTTCTAAAGCAAACTTCACCTTACTTAAGACAGTGGTGGTAAGTTTCACAGTCCCCACGCTAAAGGATAATGCTGCCCAAGATGCAGAAACATTTACAAATGCACTATATGAGCACCTACAAGGATGCATGGATCATGCCATCCCTAGCAAAACCAAGACTCACTCCTCTAAGAGAAGGAAACCAGTTTGGTGGACCCCTGCAATAAACAGGCTATACAATAGAAGGAGGAAACTAGTTCAGAAAAAAAGCAAATCTCAAGAAGGAAAGACATCCCTGATCAGTATCAGTAAGAAACTAAGGTCCCTCATGAAATCATCCAAGGCTAACTTCGAAAGAAAAATTGCCAAGGATTCAAAAGATAACCACAAAGCCTTCTTTAGCTATGTTAACAATATAAGTGGCAACAAGCAGATATGCACTGAACTAGTACAAAATAGCACAAAATATACTGACCCTACTGATATTACCAACATCCTAGCAGATAGATTCAGTGCAAACTTCACTCCCTTCTCACCTACAAAAGGGCCAACAACAATACTGGAAAAGTGTAGTCTCCCAAAAATCACAGACGCACAGGTGAAAAAAGCCAAAAACACAGCCTCAATGGGACCAGATGGTGTCCCAGGCTGCGTCTTGCATGAACTACAGAACGAACGAACCCCCCACCTAAACACGCTGTTCAACCTCAGCCTCTCCAAAGGCTATGTGCCCATAGAATGGCACACAGCAACGGCTATTCCTCTCCACAAAGGAGGAGCCACAACTGACCCTAATAACTATTGCCCCATAAGCCTGACTAGCCTGGTCTGCAAGGCTATGGAGCGCATCATCATGGAACCCATTAACAAAGACATTGGGAACCTCCAAACATTTGACCCGACCCAGTTCGTCTTTGTTAAGGGCAGATCATGCCTACTAAACCTGGCTGACTTCTTCGAGACAGTCACCAAGGCCATAGATGAGGGAAAGGTGGCTCACACAGCCTACCTTGACCTCGCCAAGGCATTCGACACTATTCCCCACTCGGGTATTACAGAAAAACTCACCAGCCTGAACATAAACCCCTATGTCACGAGATGGGTTGCCAACTGGCTTACAGACAGAACTCACACGGTAAGAATAGCGGGCTCCATGTTCAACTCTAAACCAGTCACAAGTGGTGTCCCACAGGGCTTGGTCCTGGGACCCCTACTGTTTGGCATATACTTCTGAGAAGTACAGGCAAACACAGGAGGACTATGGCTAATCAAGTTCGCCGATGGCTGCAAACTGGGAGCCATAATTAACTCTCCGGCTGACACAGACATCCTCCAAAAGGGCCTTACTGAGATGGACACCTGGTGTCAAAGTCATGGCCTCAAGCTAAATGCATAGTCATCCCATTTGGGAAAAACAAAACACCCACAAATTACCACATAGGTGGCAGCCACCTTAATACAGAAGAGGTAATAAAAGATCTGGGGACCCAGGTAGATAGTAATCTCTCCTTTGACAGTCATATTGCCAAAGTAGTTAGGAAAGCCTTCTATGTGGCCCATCTAATTACTAAAGAGTTTGCATCTAGAAATAAAGAGGTTATAGTGCCACTCTACTCGTCACTCATTAGACCCATCATAGAGTACAATGCCCCATTTGGGATGTACCTTACAAGACACTTCCAACAGCTGGAAAGACCACAAACGTACCTCATCAAGAAGATTACTGGCCTCAAACATATGTCCTATGCAGCCCGACGGAAAAAACTCCGGCTGTACTCAGTGGCATATTGCTTACTCAGAGGTGATCTCTGCCTGACTTACAAAGCCATGTCCAACTCAGAATTGATGGAAATGCTCCACCTAAAGAAATCCAAGTCACTGTGAGCCACGCACTCTAGTGAGCTAAACCTCACCACAACAATAAATAGAACATGCTGGAAGGATAGATCCCTGCCACAGAGACTCCCCATGCTTTGGAACAAAATTCCAAATTACATCAGGCAGAGCCCCTCACTAACACTCTTCAAGAGAAACCTTGACAAGTGGATGGGTAACAGAAAATACACCCCTGGGATCATTTCATTGGCTCTGCTTGACAGAGGATCAGTTAATTAATTAATGGGGTGGCGAAAGCAGACACACTCTGGCTAGGCTTATAAATGCCCTCGAGCAGATAGCCTAGAACCTACCTATGAACCTATGAACCTATATATACACACATGACCTAACAATGCATGTGTGCAGGCTGTCAGATGGGATTTATTTTCATATGAGTCAAAGTATATTACCTTAGTTGGAGCAAAATCTTTGTTTATCTAGAGTCCAAGATGGATCTTGTTTGACTTCAGGAAGGGCTACTTGAATAATTTCCTCCCTATAGACACTTAACAAGATGATGTTTGATTTCTGCTGCCACGCTGGACCTTATTAACTCAACAATACAGTACAAGTATTATGCAAATATGGATGGACAAAATACATTACAAAGTTTTTCACAATGTTCTGAATCCATTTTTTTAATGAGCATTGTATATTTATTCTTTAAATGTTTTGAGACCAATATTTACTGTTTTATTTCTTAGATATCTTTAGTGTCTTCTCATAGCTCTTTAGTAAGAAACAGTTTTTCACAGAAATAAACTGTAACATGCAGTGTTCAATGAATCTGAGATTATGGAGCACTTATAACTACTTAAAATTGGAAGAGAGCGACCTATAGTCAATATTTACTTTATGCTTCTTCAGCTAGTGTCTCTAGATCTAAATCCACAATGTATTGAACCACACTACTTAATGTAACCTTATTAAGATCCTTGCCAATATTATTATTATTCTTTTATGTTATAATAACTAGTATATTTATTTTATTATTTTTACAGTTGTTAACCGGGTTAGTCCAGCTGGGCCCAGAGAGCCCTTTTTCAGCGGAGACTTGAGGAGAAGAGCTCCAGGAAAGTAATTAAAAATAAGAAACCTAACAATTCAAATTGTAAGATACTTAACAGTACAAAAACAGAGAAAAATATACAATATGAATATATACAAGGCAAAAGTAAAGTATTTTGAGAATGCAGTTGGAAATGAATATGTATATATCATAATATTTGTGAGTCATTTTGAATCTACTGTGCTTAACTCAATTGCTACACTTATCAACATATACAGCAGATTATTCATTTACATAGTTACATTACTACACTTTACTGCTAATCTTCTTCTTCTCTTCTTCTTTCAGCTTTTTTCCGGTTAGGGGTCACCACAGTGGATCATCTGTCCGCTCATGATTGGCAGTGGAGTTTTACAGTGTTGAGTTGCCAGCCTGGTGCCCAACCTTCCACAGAAGGCACACACATGCACGCACTCATGCCTAGGGTCACTTTAGAGTGTCCAATCCACCTACAGCATGTCTTTGGGATGTGGGAGGAAACCGGAGCACCCGGAGGAAACCCACGCAACCACAGGGAGGACATGCAGACTCCACACAGAAGGCACCCCAGCCGAGGATCGAACCGGAGAACCTCTTGCTGTGATGCGGCAATGCTAACCACTTACTGCTAATATCAGTATGATATTTGATATTTTATATTATGTTGACTTAAGTCTCTTCTTACTTGTTCTTTTATAGATTCCATTTATGACTATATTGGAGCTATGGTAATTGAGATGAGATATATATTTCAGCTGTAGGTGTTTTGATCTTGATAAATACAGTTTTTAAATTTTTGACTACAATTCAGGATAAAAACTGAAAACATCTCAGTTCATTTATTAAGTCACATTATAACATTTTGTTGGTTCTCAAAATGGTTAAATTCTTCTTGTATAACTCTTCTCATCTGGGGAAGGATGGAGTCAGACCTACAGTACCAGAGAAGTGTTAGGTGCTTGGTGCCAAACAGACAGTTAATCCTCAAAATGTGTTATGCCTTATCTGGACTTATTCTAAGCCTAATTTTAGAACAAGGAGCACAATCCTCATATTTATGTTAAAATTTAACATACTAGCTAGTTCACAGTTCACATTTCCTAATTTCATGTAACCATTAATATTATACTTCATGTTAAGGATCAGATGTTGAAGATCAGGGCAAACTCTCCAGCCAGTTACCTCTCACACTTGATGTCCCTAAAGGGTCCATACTAGGTCCACTACACTTCTCTATTTTTATCAACAACTTTCACACTGCTATCCCTAAAGCTACCTGCATTCAATATGCAGATGATTCCACTCTGATCTACTCAGCCACATCCCCATCCGAACTGCAATCCTTAACCCAAAATACATTTAACACTATCGAGGACTGGCTCACCAACCAATGCCTACTTCTGAACCCCAATAAAACTAAACTTCTACTCTTCTCCCCCACTAGTAGATCTACCACACTTTCATTCTCTGTCACATCTAACAATGGTACCACTATTTCCCCAGGTCATCACACCAAACTGCTAGGGGTTATCATCGACAAAAATCTCAAATTTGACCTACAGGTCAATAAAACCATACAGACCATCAATAGGAAGCTTGGATCACTGTATAGAAACAAGACAGTTTTAACCCCACTGGCTTGGACTGCAATTGCCCGATCACACCTACTCTCTACTCTTTTATATGCCTCACCTGTACTCTCAAACATCAACAAATCCGAACTAGGTAAGCTGTCCCGTAGCTATAATCATATTGCCAGATTCACCACTGGCTCCACCTATAGAACCCACCACTGCCAGTACCTTAAACAACTAGAGTGGCTAGAACTGCCCAGCTTAATTCAATTCAATCAACTCTTAATAGCGCACAAACTTTTGTACCACCCTGAGGATACCCCCTCACTTAAAAATATTATTAAGCCATATAGCAACCTGAGATCCTTACAGTCAGCCAATAAACTACTGGTCCAAACCCACAAAGCTAATAACTCTGCTGGTGAATCCCTGTTTGCCAACTTTGTTGGCAAAACCTGGAATTCGTTGCCGAACTATATAACCCTACAATCCTCCAAAAATCTCTTCAAAAAAACCTCAAACAGTTTCTCAAAGTGAATTGGCTATGCCCATGTACCAATCCTGATTAAGTTATAAACTGAAAGCATATTCTGTAATTATCATAACTTGTAACTATATCACCAAGCTCTGCTTCCAATCTGATGTCTCTTACTTTTAATTGTGTCTGTCCATGAGAATTGTGAGTCCCTACTAGGGAACACTACTAAGCCATTGCATATAATCACTTTGTTTTTATAATTGTTTGGTAACTTCTGTGTAATCTATGTAAGTTTGTCTGTGTGGAGCTTTTCTCCCCGGGCCTCTGCTGAAAATGGACATGTATCCAGTCGGACTATCCCGGTAAACAAATGTAAAATAAAATAAAATAAATAGATGTGAGACACAGTGTCATGGAATGTTAATGGACTACAACTAAGTAGGAAAATGAAGCTATTCATGCACAAGTCAAAGGCAAAGGCATTATCCAGGAAACTCACGTGACTAATCATCAATGGGACTCAGTTAACAAAAAATGGAGTAAGGACAAGGAATCTAACAAAATAGTTTTTGGTAGTTATGGCAGTTCAAAATTCATTTAATGATTAAATTCTTTCCAGTGGTTTCGATGCTGGGGAAGATGGTGTTATATGATTTGTAAAAACATTAATCATCATAAACCAGTCCTTCTTCTAAATACTTATACACCATGCTTTAATCAGCACAGATTTATAATAAAATACATAACCTATTAAACAAATTCCAAAATCATTACTTCTTAATTGGAGGGATTGGAAATGTTACCGATACCATAATTGACAGATCCAGTAGTTTAAAATCGTACAATCAAAATGCATCAGGAGGAGAGGCTGGACTCTGCCCTTCTGAGCTGGGAATTTCTGGTTGAAGGCTTATAGTGCATGCATATCTGAACTGCTTCTTACTGAAGTTGGTGCGCCTTGTTTGCTGTGGCATAGACTGGATTCGGGCCTGCTGGATCTAGCTTTGTTTGTGTAACTTGAGCACTAATCCAGGCATTCTCTAAAGTATTCAATTGTATTTATTTCTGCTTGGTAGTAACTTGATTAAAGTGTAGCTATCATTCTAAGTCTTTTGGATTAAGCGCTTGGGCTTCAGACCAGTTGTTTTACATTAGGAAGGTTTGTGGCATGCACTGTGGTGGCAGGTAGCTTTCATCCTTCTAAGTTGGGAACTGCTGATTGAGAGCCCAGTGTCTGTTATTCTTAAAGTGTATTAGTTCTGGTTTAAGCACTTGGGCTTCAGGCCAGTTATTTTACATTAAGAAGGTTTGTGGTCTGCACTCTTGTGGGAGAAGAGGCTGGACTCTGCCCTTCTGAGCTGGGAATTTCTGGTTAAAGGTTTATAGTGCCTGAATATTTGAAATGTATCTTACTGAAATTGGTACACTTTATTTGCTGTAGCATAGACTAGATCCAGGCCTGCTGAATCTAGCTTTGTTTATATGCTTGTTGTTTGTTTGCTTGTTATTTCCCTGGAACGCTAATTCCACCTAATACGCGGTTTCTCAGCGCTTCTGTGGATCACTAGTGATATCTGCATTGCTTACTGTACTTATTTCCCTGTTTCACTTGAAAGAAAGTTACTGTTTGTCGTTTTTGCATTTAAGTTACCTGTAACACATTGCACTTAAGTTACCTGGCACTTGCTCACTAAAGCAATTATATAAGTCAGCACTAAAAATTAAAAGCACTACACCCTCACTCCCCACTGGCCCTGGTTTTCAATTATTAAGGAATTCCCAATATTATTCTAGCATGTCCAAATGTCAGTTGTCAATCTCCTCTCCAGTCCAGCTGGTGAATCTGGGAATCTTGAGGCAATGTTACAACTGCCTCATGTACACAGACAACCCTCTCCTCCTCCCAACAAATTCCAACACATGTGAGAGATGCAACCATATAGCCAAACTGGAGGCTAAGCTCTCTCAACTCAGTACTGGCATAAACAGTCAGGAGGAGAAGGAAACCACACTCACTACAATTCCAGTCTCACATAGACCTACCACGACAGCAAACCAAACACATAATCACACAAAAACATACTGGAGGCTCTAAATAAAGATCTGCCAAGCAGCAGAGACCTCCAAAGCAGACACCCAAGCAGCCGCTACCCCAAAACAAAACACGTGCAACACATATCTCACAAAGCCAGTGTGCCAAACAGTCACAGCCCTTAAGACTAAACAACACACCTGATACACTTGTAATAGGTGACTCTATCATCAGGCACACTGACGTCCCGCTCACCAGGCTGAACAAGGAGAGGGTCACGGTGAGCAGCCTGTCAGGCGCTAGGATCCGCCACATAACACAAGCACTCAGGTCACTCCAAGGTAAGTACAAATATGACTCAGTCATTGTCCATGCTGGTGTTAATGACCTGAGACGTACCTCCCTGGACTACATGAAAAGAGACATAAAGGAGCTCTCTGAGCATGTAGCCCAGGCCAGTATGACCCTGACCTTGAGTAGCATCTTACCCTCACCAAGAATGATGCCACAATATGAAGACAAGATGATCAATTTCAACAATTGGCTTAAGTACTGGTGTCATTCAAAGGGGATCCAATGCCTGTCAGCTTGGGATGATATGCTCAACAAGCCACGATGCTTCGCTAGGGACGGCTTGCACCATTCACCCCTGGGCTTTCGGATATTGGCAAAGGCTCTTGCTACCCCCATAGTGCCTTTTTTAGGCAAGGCTCAAAAGACAAACCCACCTCCATAGGTATCACAAGGGATAAGAAACTAAGAGTAATGCTACTCAACGCCAGAAGTCTAAACCTCAAGATGCATGCACTCGAAACTCTCCTTAGCATGGAGAACATCGATATCTGTGCAGTAACAGAAACCTGGTTCAGGGCTCCCGAGAGCACCCCAGCACTACCAGGTTATACCTCATACCATGCTTTTCGGCCCCAAAACTTGGACCGAACCACAAAAGGAGGGGAGTATCGATATTCATCAAAGATACCCACACCTCCAGGTTGGTGGCAAAGCATGAAGCATCAGAGACTATCCATGTGCAACTAACAGTGGGTAAAACTGCCTTCCAGTTTATAGCCTGCTACAGACCACCCTCCCAAACCCAGGAACCCCACTCGGCCTTCCTGAGAACACTAGAAAATATGAAGGTCTCTCCAAACACCATTATATTGGGCGACTTCAACTACCCAAACATAAACTGGGAGCATTACTCTAGCTCCAACACCCTAGCCCAAAGGTTCCTAGAATTTATAAACCCAAATGCTATGGAACAACTTGTTACCACTCCCACAAGAGGGGAAAACATACTGGACCTGATCATCACCAACATGGGGACTCTATGCTCCAGACCAGAAGTGTATCCCTCACTGGTAAGATCAGACCATAAACTAATCTCACTGGATATTCACATCCCGACCCCACCCCCTGCCCAGAAAACCACAGTGAAAAACTTCTCTAAAGCAAATTTCACACTCCTCAAAACTGAGGTGGAATCCTTCAAAGCCCCTGGGCCTGTGGAAAATACGGCCCAGACCGCAGAATCCTTTATAAACGCATTCTATGAACACCTTCAGGAATGCATGGATCATGCGATCCCAAATAAAACCAAGACCCAATCCTCCAAAGGCAGATGTCCTGTCTGGTGGACCCCAGCCATAAACAAACTATACAATAGAAGGAGGAAGCTACTAAATGATAGAGCAAAATCCCAAAAAGGGAAGGCATCACTGATCAGTATTAGCAAAAAACTACGGGCACACATAAAATTGTCTAAGGCTAGCTTCGAGAGAAAAATTGCACAGGACACTAAGGATAATCACAAGGCTTTCTTTAGTTATGTTAGGAACCTGGGTGGTAATTCCCAGATATGCTCAGAATTAGTCCAAAATGACAAAAAATACACCAAACCCACAGACATTGCCAACATCCTAGCTGACAGGTTCAGAGCAAACTTCTCTCCCCCCCTCCCCACCAAAAGGGCAAATATCTATCCCAGCAGAGTGCTGCCCCCCTGACATCTCAGATGCTCAGGTAAGAGCCGCCTTCTCCAAAGCAAAAACACAGCATCAATGGGACCAGACGGTGTCCCGGCTGCGTCCTACATGAACTCCAAGAAGAGCTAAACCCAAACATAAAACTACTGTTCAATCTCAGCCTTACTACAGGATATGTGCCCAAAGAGTGGCGTACAGCAACAGTGGTCCCTCTCCATAAAGGTGGTGCCTCAACGGATCCTGGAAACTATCGCCCCATAAGCCTGACTAGCTTGGTCTGCAAAGCTATGGAAAGGATCATCATGGACCTCATAAATAAAGATATTGGGGACCTACAAACACTGGATCCTACCCAGTTTGGCTTTGTTAAGGGAAGATCCTGCCTCTTAAACCTGGTTGATTTCTTTGAAACAGTCACCAAGGCCATTGATGAGGGGAAGGTGGTCCACACAGCCTACCTGGACCTCGCAAAAGCCTTCGATACAATACCCCACTCGGGCATTATAGATAAGCTCACCAGCTTAAATATAAACCCCAATGTCACTAGATGGATTGCAAACTGGCTCAAGGACAGAACCCACATGGTTAGAATTGCTGGAGCCATGTCAGACTCCAAACCAGTTACAAGTGGTGTCCCACAAGGCTCATTCCTGGGACCTCTCTTGTTCGGTATATATTTCTCGGAGGTACAGGCCAACACGGAAGGACTGTGGCTGACCAAGTTCGCAGATGACTGCAAACTGGGCACCATAATAGACTCTTCAGTCGACACAAGCATCCTCCAAAAGGGCCTCATAGAAACAGACAACTGGTGCCAGAGCCATGGCCTCAAGCTAAATGCCAAAAGTGTATAGTCATCCCTTTGGCAAAAACAAAGTGCCCACAAATTACCACATAGGTGGTAATCCATTAAGTACAGAAGAAGTAATTAGGGACCTGGGGACCCAAGTTGATAGCAATCTCTCATTTGACAACCACGTGGCCAAAGTGGTTAGAAAAACATTTTATATAGCCCACCTAATCATGAAGGGATTCACATCTAGATCAGGGGACATCATCGTGCCTCTTTACTCATCCCTCATCAGGCCCATAATTGAGTACAATGCCCCTTTTGGGATGTACCTTACCAGACACCTGCAGCAACTGGAAAGACCCCAAAAGTACCTCACCAAGAGGATCAAAGGGCTCAAACAGATGCCATATGCTGCCTGGTTAAAGAAACTCCAGCTCTACTCAGTGGCATACCGCCTGTTCAGAGGCGATCTGTGCCTGACGTATAAAGCCATGTCCAACCCGGAATTAATGGACATGCTGCACCTTAGAAAATCCAAATCCCATCGAGCTACGCGCTCGAGAGACATGAACCTCAGCACTGAAATAAATAGGACATGCTGGAGGGACAGATTCATAACCCAGAAGCTCCCTTCACTCTGGAATAAAATCCCAGTCCAGGTTAGGCAGAGTCCCTCATTGACTCTCTTCAAGAGGAATCTTGATGAGTGGATGGGAGATCGTAGGTTTACCCCGGGTATCACTTCTGTGTCACTGTTAGACAGAGGCACAGTATACTAACCTCGAAAAAGGGCATAGCAAAATAAATTTAAAATGGGTGGCGAAAGCCAAACACATTCTGGCTAGGCTTATAAATGCCCTAGGGCAGATAGCCTAGTATGAACCTATGAACCTATGAACCTATGAATCACTAGAGCTATAAAAGATTTGATCACAGATTTTGATCTAGCGGATACCAATCATACTCTTTTGTTACATAATGTAACTTTAAAATATACTTATTATTCATAATGTCATAAATTGTGTTCCCAACTAGATTTTTATCTGATTTCTAATAAATTATATGAGACTAAAATTCAGTTTAAAATAGATCAAAGATACATCTCAGATCATTCCAAAATTAAATTAGGTATAGATGTGTCCTCCTGGCCTTGTTCAAGGCCTGCAACATATAACCAGACTCTAAACCCTAACTTATTACAAAAAGAGGATGTAAAAAAAGAAATCACGACTATGTTAAATGATTTTTATCAAACTCTGAAATAAAAGCATACATTTGGTGGGCTGCCCTTAAGGCTCAGATAACAGGTATTCAGATAAATAAAGCACCAATTTATAAAACAACAGTTTATAACAAAGTAAACAAACAAAAAGAATTAGATTTAGAACACAGGCTTACTGACCTAGAAAGAAAATAACAAATACAAAATAACAGTGAGATCAAAGAACAAATCAAAAAGTTCCAAAAGAAAGTAAATCTCATTCAGCTAATCCAGCTATCCTGGTTCGAAAATCAGATGCCTAGCAAATTATTCTGAATGGGTGCAAGCCTTCTCTAAAGTTTTGGCTGCATTAATGAGAATCAATAACCCTCCAGCTAAAATGATAAAACTAGATCACAAAGGAAAGCTGTAACTGATACAAAAGCTATTATATAGATCTTTACAGAAATATATTCACAATTACATGGTGACTATAACGTTTATAATGATAAAAATGACATCATAAATTACTTAAAACAGCTAAAATTTCTAAATATTACCTCTCAATGAGAAAAACTATGAAACATTCCATTTTCAATCCAGGAAATTATAGAAAATTTTAAACTCCTGGTCTAAATGGGTTTTGTAGTGAATTCTATACATGCTTTCTTCTGGATATTGACAAATCCTTCCTAAAACTTCTCAATAAAATTAGTACAAATGGTAAAACAGATCTATATCTAAATGGCTCCAAGACACTATTAATAGCCAAAGCATGTGTTAACTTCAAAGATCCTTTAAGCTATAGACCAGTAACTCTAATAAATCTAGATCTAAAAATTTGCCTTCAATTATCTCATCCAGCTTTTTTCAGAAAAGACAAACAGATAACTACACACTAATGTTAGAATCTCTACAAATCATAAACAGTAAAGAGAAAAACTGGCCATTGATGTTTCTAAAGCATTTGATTTCATGAGTCTAAATTTCTTATTTACAGTTATGATTTTTACGTTGGTATAACTCTTACCTTCATTAAGGACATTCAAGCACTAAATACCATTCCTTTCACTCAACTCTACATTTAGTATTTATGTAGAACCACTATTCATATCACTTTTGCAAAATACATACTAAAATATACATAAATTCTGAAATATATCTGTTCCAATAACTGCATTTGCAGATGACATTAGTATGTATATAGTCCTTCCTAACTCAGACATACTAAAAATGATGTACCATAAGGACCTATTCAACCTTCTCAAATTGCAAACGAGATCATATATTCTACTCCCCTGAAATACCTAAGTTTGCTATTTAATTAGGACCTATCATTACATTTTCAAAACAATTTGGTAAAATCATGGACTAATATTAAAATGATATTATAAGATGCAGTAACCTAAACTTGCCTTTTTATAAAAAGTCTCCATAATAAAAATGAATGTTATACCTAATTTACTTTTTCACCTAAACTCTTCTCCCCAACAGATACCCAAAAATTATTTAAGAATACTGTTTTAACACTAAGTACATTAATTTGGGCACCCAAGGCAACCTATATTGCATACTGTAAATGAATTCCCCCTAAAGACCAGTAAAGCTTTGCTTTATCAGATTTTTACCCATATTACCTAATTATGAACTCTAGTAGACTCTTAACAATCCTAACTTACTCAGCAAATCAAAATAAATGGAACCTCCTCTGGCTAGAAATATGGTATAACTATTTATGCCCCTATAAATACAAGCAAATGTTTCTTTAATTAATAAGACCATTTTATATTAAACAATTGGGATTGCATAATGTTGTTACTGCAAAGACTGCTATATTTCAAAAATGAATAGAAACTTTAAAATTAAATGATTACTATGAACTATTCCATCCAATCAACCAAAATCCAATCAGTGATATAATTTCAGGCGGCTTGGTCTCATAAGGATTAACCTATGCTTACCTAAGGGGTACCTAGCAATTTTAGGACAAATCATTTAGCTGTTATGTCAAACATACAATGATATATTCCCAGATATTTTCTAAAAGACTTATGGAACTCATTGTTATCAGATAAAACTGTACCTACATCCTATAGGATTATTAGTAAATCTAAATACAATAACACTTTTATCCATTCATCCTGCTAGACAACATTAAATACATTTTTGATAATAAATGAAATTAAAAGCACTATACAAGTAAATTTTACACATATTTTTCTAATGAAATTATATTATACACAATATTTGACCTTAAATAATGCTTACATGACACCGTCTGAAAAGGTATCATATTTTCCAAATTGTTCTTCTTCATGCATGGTATGTGATCTATCAAACACAGACACAATTCTTATTTTCTAGAAGTTGTCAGTATGCTCAACAACTTTGAACTACCTTAAAACAACAATGACTCTAACATGGAAACAACAAAAATCATTTTATTTGTAATTTCACTATTCTACACTTATCACCTATAAAATATTACACTGAGACTTACCAATACTAGTAGCACTAATTATGTAATACAATGTTATATCACACACAACTGGTTTCACCACAAGATGATACATTGGTATGGAGTCAAGGGGATCACTAATAAATTTATTAAGGTTCATAGGTTCAGAGATTCATAGGAGGTTACTAGGCTAGTGTCCCTAGAGCCTTTACAAGAGTAGCCATGTTAATCCAAGTTGCCCCAATTGTCCTTATTATGTGGATGTAAATCACAGAGCTAGTTTATGGTCAACACCAACTACCCCTGTCCATGAGGGACATGGGTTCCACCCCAAGGGGAATTTGTGATCTCCCATCCATTTGTCTAGGTTGCACTTGAATAGGGTCAGTGAGGTGCTCTGCTTCATGGAACTGAAAATTTATTCCAGAGGAGTGGCAGTCTCTGAGAGATATATCTGTCTCTACAGCATGTTCTGTTAATGTCACATGCTAGGTTAAGATCCCTTGAATGAGTGACTCTTCTGCCATTAGATTTACAGATGTGCAGCATTTCCATCAGGGCAGGGTCAGAGACTGCCCTGCAGGCCAGACACAAGTCACCCCTCAGTAGCCTCTACGATATAGAGTACGGTGACAGGGCTTTCAGTCTATCCACATATGTCATGGTTTGGAGGCCCTGTATTTTCTTGTTGAGAAAACTCTGTGGTCTCTCCAGCTGCTGCAGGTGTCTGGTAAGCTGCATACAAAAGGGAGCATTGTACTCTATTAGTGGTCTGATGAGGTTGAGTACATCCTTAGACCTAGATGCAATGCCCTTACTTATGAGGTGCACAATGTAGAAGACTTTCTTTACCACTCTAGAAACTTGGTGGCTGAAATTATGTTTGATATCTACTTATATTTCCAGGTCTCACACCACTGGGTTGAGCTTAGGAAGTGTTGTCAATACTGTAATTAGCAGGGAATTCCACTTTACCAAAGGGCATAATGAAGCACTATTTTTGTATTTAGTTTTAGACCATGACTTTGGCACCAATCATTTGTCTGTGTTAGACCTTCCTCTAATATGTTAACAGCGTTGGGGGACGCATTGATTGCACCCAATTTGCAATCATCGGCAAACTTGGTAAGTTAAACTACTTTAGACTGGACTTCTAAGAAATAGATTTCAAACAGTAAAGGGCCCAGCACAGATACTTGTGGTATGCCTCTGGTGATGGGGTCTACTGGCTGAGGTTGAGTCTTCAACTTTGACAATATGTGTTCTGTTGGTGAGCCAGCTGGATTCCCATCTAGTGATATAAGGGTTAATCCTCAGCTGGGAGAGCTTCTCAATGATACCTCCATGGGAGATTGTGTCAAAAGCCTTGGCCAGGTCAAGATAGGTGGTATGCACTGTCTTACCTTCATCCAGGGCTTTAGTGACTTTCTTGAAGAAGTCTACTAGATTTAATAAGCATGATCTACTCTTAGCAAAGCCAAATTTGGCTGGGTCTAGAGTTTGAAGGCCACCTATGTCCTTATTGATAAGGTCCATGATGAGTCTTTCCATGGCCTTGCAGATGGGACTGGTTTGACTTATGGGTTTATAGTTTCCAGGGTCGGCTGATGTCCCCCCCTTTGTGCAAAGGGATTACTGTTGCTGTTCTCCACTCCACTGGAACAAAGTCAGTTCTCGGGCTATGGTTAAAGGTAATGCTAAGTGGATCCACTAGCTCCTGTTTTATATTGCTTAGTAAGCAACCTGAGACATTATCTGGTCCCACTGACATTATCTGGCTGTGTTTTTAGCTTTGGAAAGTGCAGATATGACCTGATCCCTAGAGATACTAGGCAGAGGACTGGTGTCAGGTATGCTTTTGGGGTATGGCTGGTGATGCCAGGACAGTGAAGTTTGCACCAAATCTGTGGCACTTTCCTCCGGTGCAATATGAGTGGTACCACCTACCAGTTCAGGACATAACTGGGCATTGCCTTTTAGATTTTGGAAGTAGTTAAAGAATGCCTTATAATTATCCTTAGCTAGGGATGCTATTTTAGCTTGAGGATTTTACAAGGTTTCTGGTTTGCTTGTTCAAGCTGCAGAGGGAATTCTTCCTCTGCTGAGTCAGCTCCCACTTATTCTTAGACATCAGTTTCTTCCTCTTGTTGTATAACCTTTTTGTACTTGAGATTCACCAGGGTGGCTTGTTTTTTTCTGGAGGACCTGGTTTTG
>NC_056735.1:1796085979-1796163479 GCF_019279795.1 Protopterus annectens | reverse complement strand
CTCCCTAACCCTAAAGTCCGTAAATACC
This sequence comes from Protopterus annectens, assembly GCF_019279795.1. Lineage (NCBI taxonomy): Eukaryota > Metazoa > Chordata > Ceratodontiformes > Protopteridae > Protopterus > Protopterus annectens. The sequence goes on along the minus strand of NC_056735.1, from coordinate 1,796,163,451 downwards.
ACACACTTCCCCTACAGACATACACCCAAACAAAATAAATAACACACATACATACACTTAAAAAAAAAAACCTACATCTAACACTAAATCTTACATATGTTACCTATCTATGCACTTACCTTAACCCAAATCCTAACACTAAAGTCCTATCTATCGCACACTTACCTTACGGAGCTATAACGCAGACGGGCCAACCACAACAAATTGACATTTTGGAATTAGCAGTTTTGGACGTTCGAGGTTTACGCACTTCGCGCGATATGGTGCAATGTATTCGTATTCGCGTAATGGGGTTTTTGCTCAACTGATATAGATCCGTGAATAACACACAGTGATTTTTTTTTTTAACAATCAACCACTTTACTGAGAGAGCAACACTTACAGGTACAAGAATCAAATATTTCATACAATCATATAAGGAACAAATAATACATAAGTGTATTTCAACAGCACTTTTAGCATGTCAGTCACTCAGAAATTCCATATGCCAAGCATTTACAGTATGCTACAATGCCAGAAAGTCCCCAGACTTGTGCATCCTTCTATAAACATATTCTTTACATTAAATGCCAAACAACTGGAAGCTCAACATCATTAGAAAAAGGTTATCAGAATTATATTAGGAAGCCATATTCAAAATCCTAGGAGCCCCTTTTGTTATACTCTTCAAGACTCAAATTCTGTACAACCAATGCTAGATCTTCTGTTTTGAACGTTACTAATTTTACATCACCTGTAGTATATAAACCACTTATTTTTTTCTTTCTCATAATAGATTTTTGTAGCCAACATTACACGTTTAATAAGATTTTTTATTTAGTTATGGTTAATTTGTTCTAATTAGTTATACTAATAAAAAACAAAGACGCAGTAAATTTGATCTCAACTGGCCAGACTCATTTGCATATTTCATGCAAGTCTTGTTTCAGTGACTCTATGAAGGGGCATTCCCAAAATGTATGATAGAAATCATAAAACATGCCAATAATATACCACCAACAACTTAGATCTAACATGGGAACATTTCTGGCAACTCTCGATATAGTGCAAAAATACATTAAAAATAATGTCAATCAAAGAAATTAAACCTTCAATATCTATTAGCATACCTAAGTATTAAAATAACTTCACCTCATTCTGAGTTATTTATCTACCCAGATCTCTTTTCCACACCAGTATAAATGTTAGTCTCACTTATTTTCATTCTCAAAGTATCTTATATAAGGTGTTAATAACGTTACCTCTGTGGCTTTACATCTGTCTTGTCAAACAACCATGCCAACCTTATTTGTTAATCATCTCTCCCAATAGTTGACAATTTGAGTTTTCTTAAAGATGCTGATAAATAATCAAATATTTCTCTGCGTATCACACCCCTCTTTATAATTTAAACTGGTCCCTTGTAAAATATGTTACCTGCATTAAATGTTCCCAATTTAGCAATTTTGGAAATCCATGGAAATCTATTAAATTTATTATAACATGTCTATATTCCCTATCCCTTTGTCAAATTGATGTTAAAGGGAACAGCTTCAGAGCAGACTGTGGTTCAGGAAGGACACTAAACTTGAGCTTCTCAATGGAAGTTCCAAAGCTTTCATATTAAATCCCTTCAAATGTTCAAAATAAGGCACCTCAATCAGTATTCATTTAAAGAAACTTTATTTGGATTATTATTTTTATCATTTTTATGTTATAAACTTTGTCAGATCAGGACAAACTTACAGTAATACTGGCCAAAGCATTGCTCTTTTATAGTAATTTCAGCTAAGGACGTGGGAGGAGCAGTTGTTCTGACTGATTTTCATATAATCCTGTTGGGATACTCCCTGATGCTTGGAGTTTGTGCGAGAGTTCCCCTGGTAAAAGCATCTGGTCTCTCATTGGGGTGTTGACTACCCTCATCCGAGTGGTTTCACTTCTCAGATTACCAACTTTGTCAAACTAATAGGCACAAACTCATCAAGCTATTGATATCTATTCATTGGATCATGGGAAGTTACTAGGCTATTGGCCCTGAGGCCTTTACAAGCCTAGCCAAGAATTTAGCCCATGTTCTGACAAATCAGCACCCGATATCCCTGTTCAGTAGGGACACAGGTAGAATCCCAGGGGTATATTTTCTGTTCCTCATCCATTTATCCAGGTTGTGCTTAAAAAGAGTTAATGAGGTACTCTGCTTGAAGTGGAGAGGAAGTCTATTCCACAAAAAGGGGAGTCTCTGGGACACAAATCTGTCCCACCAACAAGTCCTATTAATGTCACAGACCAGGTCAAGGTCATGTGTGTGAGTTTCTCAAGTGGACCTTGACTTGTGGATATGCAGCAGTCCCATCAAGGTGGGGTCTAAGATTGCTTTGTATGGCAGACACAGGTCACTTCTGAGGAGTCTGTATGAGATTGACTAGTGGGATAGGACTTTTAGCCTGTCTGTGTAGGGTAGATGTTTGAAGCCCTGGATTCTCCTGGTGAGGAACCTCTATGGTCTCTCCAGCTGCTGCATGTGCTTTGTGAGGTATATGCTGAAAGGGTCATTGTACGCAATAAGGGGTCTTATAAGGGAAGAATACAGGGATGTTATGACCTCCTTGTCCCTGGATGAGATACCCTTACTAATGAGGTGGGCCATGTAGAAAGCTTTCCATGCAGTGGAGGCAATATGATGGTCAAAAGTCAGTTTGCTATCACCCTGGGTGCCCAAGTCCCTCACGACTGATTGCATGCTTATGACCTTGTTATTAAAGTGATAATTTGTGGGGACATCACTCTCCCCAAAGGGGATAATGATGCATATTTTAGCATTCAGTTTGAGGCCATGTTTCTGGCACCCATCATTTGTTTGGGTGGGAACCTCTTGGAGGATGTCTACATCACTCAGGGAATTAATGACAGCACCAAGCTTGCAAACATGGTCAGCCATAGCCCACTGGTTTTAGCCTGCACCTCAGAAAAGTATATCCAAAACAACAGAGGCCCCAAGACTAGTCCCTGGGGTAAGCCACTCATTACGGGTCTCCTGCTTGAGGTGGCTTTCCCTATTTTGGCTAGGTGAGTTCTATCAGTGAGCCAGTTTTCTACCCATCTGGTAACATATGGATTGATGCCTAGTTGAAAGAGTTTATCTATTATACCGGAGTGAGGAATAGTATCAAAGGCTTTGACCAGGTCAAGGTAGGCGGTGTGCACTGTCTTCCCCTCGTCCATGGCTTTGGTGACTGTCTCAAAGAAGTCGACCAAATTTAACAGGCTTGACATCCACTTGATGAAACCAAACTGTCTGGGATCAAGTGTTTGGAGGTTGCTAATGTCCTTGTTAATGAGGTTCATGATAATCTGTTCCATGGGGTCTATTTCACATAGTCAAAGTGTCAAAACTTTGACTATGTAAATTTTGAACCCAAAAGTTCGAAAACTGAATACTCTGAGTGCTCAGAAGAGTGACTTTTTTTCCCAGGGAAAAAAAATCGCTGTTCCAGTACAAAATGCAAAACACACGAACACTAAATACTGTTTCTAATGTGGGGAGCTGTGCCCCACACACACACCCCCTTCTTAAACATACCAACTCCAAGATCACACCACAGTGGAGGAAATAGCAAAGCCGCGGACCCGGCCCACCTAATTCTTTCCCTGGGAAAGAATTTGATGTTCCGCGGCTTCATTATTTTAAGACTTCGAACTTCCCAGTTCAAAGTTACGACATTTAGACTTATGTGCGTTTGGACATCTGATATAGACCCTGTTCCATGGCCTTGTAGATCAGGCTAGTTAGGCTGATGGGTCTATAATTTCCTGGATCGGTGGATGCTCCACCTTTGTGCAAAGGGATGACAGTGCCTGTCCTCCACTCGGCTGAGATGAAGCCAGTACTCAGGCTTTGGTTGAATAGGGTACTTAATGCTGCTGTAAGTTCCTGCCTCAGTTCCTGTAGGATGTAGCCTGGGATGTTATCGGGTCCCATGGAGGCTGCATTTTTTGCCTTTGAGAGGGCAGTGATGACTTTCTCCCTAGAGATAAGGGGAGGGGGGGCAGGTGCTGGGGTTGTCCTGATTTACTGATTGGGGGGAACAGACAGGTGAAGTTTTCACTGAACCTGTCTGCCTACAGGTTGTTTATATTTATGGTGTTTGTGTATGTGGTCTCCTTGACCATCAGTTCTGAGCTGATCTGAATGCTTCCTTTGAGACGGTGGACATATGTGAAGAAGGCCTTATGATTATCTTTAGTAGATGTGTCCAGTTTGGGCTCAAAGTTTGCTTTGGAGGATTTCACTAGTGCTCTTATTTGCTTGTTCAGGCTAAGGAGAGATTGCTTCCAATTAGGCACCTGCTCCTTCTTGGTCCTGGACAGCATTTTTTTTTCCTTTTATTATAGAGTTTATTTAATACAGATGTCCACCAGGCAGTTTACTCTTCCTCAAGGAGGATGATTTTGTCCTGTCGGGAATTCCTGATTCCATGCAGCTATATAAATGCTCTTATAGTACTTTGGTGTAGGTATGGACATATGTGCCAGTTCCTATGGATGGGGAGGGGGCTGTGAAACTGTTTATACTTTCCCTCAGGAAGTTTAATCAGCTTTGGAGATTTTTTTTGCTTGACCCTAGATGGGGGGAGGGGAGTCAGGGTAAATGGTGACTTCGAAAGTGAACTGCTTTGTGGTTGGATCTTACCAGAGAGGATGATATGGTAGGGATGCTGCATTGATTACTCATGTTGGTTAATACCAAATCCAAGATATTATCACCTCTTGTGGGGATGTCAACCAGCTGGTCCAAGGCATTTGCACTGACGAAATCAAGGAATCTCTGGGCATTTGTGTTTTGGTATGAGTAGTTCTTCCAGTCTATGTTTGGATAGTTAAAGTCACCCAGGATCAGGGTAAAGGGTTGAATCTTGATAGATTCAAAGACGTCCAGATAGGTGGAGTGGGCATCTTGAGTCAAAGTTGGGGGCCTGTAGCTAGCTATGACTTGAACAGGGGTCATATCAATGGCTAACTGCACCTGGAGTGTCTCCTGTGCTTCATACGTTTTGACCAGCCTGGAGGTGTGCATGTGTTTAATATATATTACAACTCCACCTCCTTTTGCTTTGCTGCCCATGGTTTAGAGTCTTCTTTATCACCTCTTTAACCAATGACATTAAATTCATAACTACTGTTTTATCCCTTTGACTTTTACAAGAGATTTTCCTTTCAAGCATCACATAAAACCCACTTTCCCCTCCATACTTTAAAATTAAAGATGGTTTCCATATAACCTCATAGTTTTGGATATAAAATCCCTATAAAAGTCTTAACCCTGCAGCCATACTTACACCTCAAAATCTGGGATTTGCAGTGCCCCCTTACACCCCATTGAAAGTGTAATCTTATTCCAGGTTTAAAATCTGTCTTAGAAAGATCAACTACATTACATTTTTCAGTATCAGTAGCTATACTTAAAACATCATATTCTGTATTGATTAATTCAATCTGATATTTACACAAATTGATATAAATAACTTTCAGCTTTCCTAATAAAAATTCACTCAAAAAATTTGCTAAATCTGTGTTGATAGCGTCACATTTACCTGGAATTAATCTTCAATCCTAAGGCTTTATGTTAGGCTACTGTGATGTTAAACTATTAGATTACCAACTTGAACAGCTCTCTCTGACAATAAAACAGTGTTATACTGGCCCAACTTGTTATTTAAAAATACAATTAATTTAGAAATGCTGGAACTTTATTAAAACTTTTTTGATATTATCCCATTTATCTGAAATTAAACTTCAGTCCTATGGCTTTAAATGAGGTTACGCTCATTAAAGTTTGAAATGATCAACTTGAACTGCTCTCCCTGAGTCAGTAACCTGTGTGCATTCACCATTCCCACGGTACATACATATATGTGTGTGTGTGTGTGTGTGTGTGTGTGTGTGTGTGTGTGTGTGTGTATGTATATATATATATATATATATATATATATATATATATATATATATATACATATATATATATATATATATATATATACACATACATATACATATGCATATAGATATATAAATAGATAGATATGGATCTATGTCACTTTGTCAAGTTTTCAGAAACTCGAAATTCATATTGTTAAGATGATATGATTGCATTTCTGAAAATTCGAACATTAAAAAAATACAAAAATCTATCTTTTTTCACATTTTTGCAGAGGGGGCAAGCCTCCATGCACCACCACACCCCCTGCAAATTATATATACCATCTCTGAGATCACACCACATTGAGGAAAACGGTAAATGTCCCAATCTTTAGTGTACTGCGATTTCCATTCAAAGCTTTGAGTTTTTGGAAATTCGATCATATCATCTTGCCGATATGAATTTCAAGTTTCTGAAAAATTGATCAGCTGATAGGGATATATATATATATATATGTTTACTATCAAAATGTCAAGGTGACTTATCTTGACTATGCACATCCCTGACTCGGAACAACGAAAAACCATCCAGCCAACTGCTCAGAATGTCGATTCTTTCAAAGGAAAGAATCAACATTTGACCGCTCACGATCCAGAAAAAAACATACACTATGATGCAGAGAATTTCCTACTGTTTTGCAGGAGGGTAAGCCTCCCTGCACCCCCCACACCCCCTGCTACTTATATATTCTAACTCCAAGATCGCACTACAGTGAGGAAAAGGGTAATTTTCCCGATCCCCACTGTAGTGCGATGCACTTCAAAACACCAACACTGAAAACTGCAAACACAAGCTACGTATCAACGTTTCAAAGTCAATAGGAACTGTGTTTGCAGTTTTGCCTCTCTGCACCTCCGTGTTCAACCTTCTCATAGTCAAGGTAAGTCACCTATACATTTTGGTAGTAAACCGTGTGTGTGTGTGTGTGTGTGTGTGTGTGTGTGTGTGTGTACACACACACATACACACACACACACACACACACACACACACACACACACACACACACACACACACACACACACACACACACACACACACACACACACACACACACACACACACACACAAGCATAACCTTCCATAAAAATGACAATTAGTCAGTTTTATAGTGATTGACACCTAATTGTCAAAAAAACAAATCATCAGTCCTCTAAAGATTGAAAAAAAAACACAATTTTTTTACAGGAGGGAAAGACCCCCCTGCATCCTCCACACTCTTTTCTAATTATATATGCCAACTACAGTGGGGAAAGGGCATATTTCCCAATCCTCACTGTAATGTGATATTGTACTGCAAATTCAGTGTATTTTCATAAGCTGATGTTCAATCAGCTGAACTGACTCTGGCAGATATTATTGATATGTTCCTGTTTCAAAGAAAAGTAGTGATATACATTTCTTTATGGAGATGTCATTTATACAAGGATTCAAACGTTCTTCATCTGATGCAAAAAGCATATTTTCAGTCACCTGATCATATTGCCTACCCCTTGGACTGATGGTCCAGTCATTAAGTAACTATATCATCTGCAGTTGAGATGTACACACTTTATCTTCTAACCTGTCTTTTAGCATCACATATCCACCCTCTATATCAACTCTTTGTTCTGTAAGATCAAAAGGGGTACCCCATTTTACCCATGTAATTGCATCTCTATGCCCCCAAAGAATATAAAGCAAAACTAACTGTATGATAAAACAGATGTGTTTAACTTCAAGTGTTCAAGGTCTGAAAGACATGATTCTTTAAGCAACACAAAATGGGACTTAAATTTTTATTATACATGCAAAAAATGTATCACTTTTAACTGGATTGGTATGCCTTTCTGCATTCTAAGATATTAAGGAATATATAAATATTACATATGCAGTATATACTTTCCTGGGAAGAGTTAAATCTCTGGCCATAATTTCATGTCTGATTTTATAGCATACTCTTGCTCAGTCATTCTACCTAATGTATTACTTTGACTTGAAATCTGAAAAGTCATACCAAGCATTTTGTGGAAAAACTAAAGCATTAATAAAACAATTCCTTAACCCTCATACTGAGCATTTTTTCTAACACATTAAATGTAAAGTAATCCAAAATTCAAAGATTAACTGAGCAGCAAGCCATCTGCTGAAAACATGTATGTCTTTAATCAATTCTTATTGTGTTCCCAAGCAGAAGCAAATACCCCCTAAAAGGGCAAATAGTGAGGATGTTTTTTTTATGCAAATTCAGTAGCTGGATAATTTATAAACTCTTCAAGATATAAACCATCCATAGATGAATCCCATCCCTTCCCTATTCCTAGTTATTAAACTTCAACAAGATTCAGCTTTCAAATACAGTGCAGATCCATAACATATCCACTTATAATTTGTTCATAGGTTCATATGTGTGTACTAGACTAATGGTCACTGAGGCCTTATTAACCCTAGCCATGCATCCGAAATCTCTGACAAGTTAGGGTACCCTTAATAAGTGCAAACAGAAGCCTGAGAGATGAAACATTTACAAGCAGGGAGCCTGGGAGATGGACCATTTACAGGCTGCCTGTATCCATTAGAGACATAGGTGCCAATCCAGGGATGAATTTCTTGCTCCCCATCCAATTCGCTACATTATAGTTAAGTTAGGTTAGGGAGGAACTCTGCTTTACATGAATGGGGAGCTGTTCCAGTGATAGTCTCTGTGATACTTACCTGTCTCTGCAGCATGTCCTATGTATATCAAAGGTAAGTTTTAAGTCTTTAGGACAGGTAATTCTGGTGCTGTTTGTTTTACAAATATGCAGGTGGTCTATCAGAGTGGGGTCTGATGATGCTTTATATATCAGGCATAGATCTTCCCTTAACAGCCTATAGGAGACAAAATACAAAGACAGGACTTTGTGGCAGTCTACATAGGACATGCTATTTATGGCCTGTATTCTTTTAGTGAGGAAACTCTGTAGACATTCCAATTGTTGGATGCTCCTGGTTAGGTACATACCAAAGAAGGCATTGTACTCAATCATAGGTCTGATGAATGCTGAATACAATTGAACAATGACCTCATTGGACCTAGATGCCATTACATTATATAAAAATCTGTACAACATAGAATGATTTTTTCACTACCATAGATACATGATGGCCAAAGGTTATATTATTGTCTATGTGTGTCCCCAAGTCACTGACTACCATGTCAACTCTTAGTGGTGCCTTGCCAGTATGTTAGTTATCAAGGCTGGGTAACTTCTCAAAGGATACTATTATGCATTTTTTCGCATTTAGTTTTAGTCCATGGCTCTGATACCAGTTATTTGCCTGTGTCTGCCTTTCTTGGAGAACATTAGTGCTAGGGGTGGATTCTATGCACCTATTTTGTAATCATCTGCAAATCTGGTCAGACAGGGACCCTTGATGTTGACCTTGACTACAGAGATGTCGATGCCAAAAATAAGCAGTCCCAGAACCAATCTTGAGGAGCTCCACAGGTGACAGACCTCTTTGTAGAGGTAGACTTCCCAATTCTAACTTCCCAGGTCCTGTCTGTGAGCCAGCTGGCTATCCACTGGGTGACATAAGGATTTATGCCTCTTGAATTTGTCAGCTGTGCCCAAGTGAGGTATTATGTCAAATGCATTGGCCAAGTCAAGGTAGGTAGTGTGAACCATTTTGCCCTTGCCCATTGTTTTGGTGACCTTCTCAAAGACGTCCACCAGGATAAATAGGTATGACTTGCCCTTGACAAAATCAAACTAGGTTGTGTCCAGTATCTGGAGGTTTCTTATGTCTTTATCAATCATTTCCATGATAATTCTTTCCATGACTTTGCATATGAGACTAGTGAGACTTATTGATCTGTAGTTTCCAGTGTCTGTTAATGGTTCACCTTTGTGCAGAGGGATGGTGGTTGCTGTTCTCCATTTCTGAGGCATGAAGCCTGATTGGGGGAATAGGCAGAGTCAGAAATGTCCAAATAAAAGTAAAAACAAAAAATGTTTCATAACACTTCAGTTGTAGCTGTAAGTACATTTTCCAGCCTTATAATAAACTCGACTGCGTTATTTATGAATTTATTATATCACATACCAGCACCTTAGCTAGTTCAGGGACTGCAGTATGTTGGTGTACCTCATAGCCAAAACATTTTCCCCACATACAATATTCCAGAGAGGAAAAAAATACTGTCTAGCTCATTTAGGTGTTTGAAAATCTTACATTCATGTTAATTTCATGCTTGACCTTCCAGACAATCTGTGCAAAAAGTACATATTCATTTTAAGCTTCTTGATTAATTCTGTGATTATGTTGTCTGTTGTAATAAGATTATTAATGATTAGCTGAGCAACACCAAATCTTAACATCATCTGAAGTATGTGCATTAACCATTGTCCTCATGACTAAGAATTTATTAGAATGAACAAGTTCAGTGCAGTATTTGTAAAATTATAAGAGGTATATAACCACCTAATATTCAAAACCATAAAAAAACATTTCTCCATCAACATTACAGTTTCTTAATTTGCAAGAGATGCTTGAAGGAGGGAAACCAAGAGAAGAGTCTACATATATGAGTTCCCTTTTAAAACACCTTTATTAAATTATCACTTAAAGACATTGGCACACATACATAAATAGACAAGAAAACAAACCATATTAATATTTTTTTCCATTTACACTCATTATACATTATATGTTTTTTTCTTTTTAACAACTGTCTTTTAGTCCAACATTACACAAATTGCTGAATCCCTGCTTTCTGTTAAACTTCACTCCTCCTCCTCCTCCTGAACATTATTATGCATTTATTGTTCCCACAGTTTGCAGTTATTTATGTGTAATTTGCTTTTTCCCTTTTCTAGAGATCCGTCTTCCAGTTCTTTTATTTCTTTTGCAAAATTCAGCAATTCAAATACACGTGGTTTGGATTTTGATTTCTATTTTCTAGTATCTGTTTATTTTTCACAGCCAACAGAATTAACTTAATAAGGCTGCCCTATGTCTAGGCAATTCGGATCTCGAGACCCAGCTCAAAATAATCATTAACTTAGTTACAGCCATTTGCACTTCCAGGATTTCTGTGCTCTGTAGTGAATTTTTAAAACCTGCCGACTCATTACACTCCAGAAACATGTTCCTGGTAACTTTTTTCTTCCCCATCACACCTCCAACATTTGCTTCCTACCCAAGGAAATTTCTTGTTTGGGGTATAAAATACCTGTGCAAACACTCCCAAGCAAAATTCCTAAACCTTCTGGACTTTGTTGCATACTTGGAAGCCATATATATATATATATATATATATATATATATATATATATATATATATATATACATATATATATATATATATATATATATATATATATATATATACAATGGGAGACTATATATATATATATATATATGTGTGTATGTGTGTGTGTGTGTGTGTGTGTGTGTGTGTGTGTGTGTGTGTGTGTGTGTGTGTGTGTGTGTGTGTGTGTGTACAGTGGATATAAAAAGTGTACAATATTGAAAAACAATCAAATATGTTAGGGGAAAAAATATAAAAAATAAAAGCATACAATAAGTGTGCACACCCTTAAACTAATACTTTGTTGAAACACCTTTTGATTTAATTACAGTATTCAGTCTTCTTGGGTACACACCTGCCATCAATTAAAGAGACTATGATTAACCTCAAATAAAGTTCAGCTGTCCTAGTAGGAGTTTCCTGACATTTACTCAGTTGCCTGCTACAGCAAAAGCCATGATTCGCAAAGAAGCATCAAAGGGATCTCGTTGCTGAACGGTATCAGTGAGGAGAAGGGTACAAAAAAATTTCCACAGCATTGGATATACCTAGTAACACAGTGAAGACAGTCATCAAAAGTGGAGAAAATATGGGACAACAGTGACATTGCAAAGAACTGGACATCCCTCCAAAGTTGATGAAAAGACAAGATGAAAACTGGTCAGGGAGGCTGCCAAGAGACCTACAGCAACACTGATGGAGCTGCAAGAATTTCTGGCAAGTACTGGTTGTGTAATACATATGACAACAGTCTCCCGTATTCTCCATATGTCTGGACTATGGGGTAGGGTTGCACGACAGAAGCCTTTTCCTACACAGAAAAACATCCAGGCCTGGCTAAAATTTGTAAAACAATACATCAAGTCTCCCAAAAGCATGTGGGAAAATGTGTTATGGTCTGATGAGACCAAGGTTGAACTTTTTGGCCACAGTTCCAAAAGGTAATTTTGGAGCAAAAACAGCACTTCGCATCACCAAAATAATATCATCCCCATGGTGAAGCATGGTGGCGGCAATGTCATGCTTTGGGGTTGCTTTTCTTCAGATAGAACTGGGGTTTTAGTCAAGGTGGAGGGAATTATGAAAAATTCCAAATCCCAGTCACTTTTGGTCCAAAACCTTCAGGAGTCTGCTAGAAAGTTGAAGATGAAGAGGAATTTCACCTTTCAGCATGACAATAACCTTAAACATACATCCAAATCAACAAAAGAATGGCTTCACCAGAAGAAAATTAAAGGTTTGGAATGGCCCTGCCAGAGCCCAGACCTAAATCCAATAGAAAATCTGTGGTGTGACCTGAAGAGGGCTGTGCACAAGAGATGCCCTCGCAATTTGACAGATTTGGAGCACTTTTGCAAGGAAGAGTGGGCAAATATTGCCAAGTTAAGATGTGCCATGCTAATAGACTCCTACCCAAGAAGACTGAATGCTTTAATTAAATCAAAAGGTGCTTCAACAAAGTATTAGTTTAAGGGTGTGCACACTTATGCAACCAGCTTATTGCACGTTTTTTATTTTTTATATTTTTCCCCTAACAGAATTGTTTGTTTTTAATTGAATTGTACAGGATATAGGCCACATTAATGGTGGAAAACATTTTGAAATGATTTATTGTGGTCTCATTTTTTTATATCACAAAAGCTGGCATTTTAACAGGAGTGTGTTACCTTTTTATATCCATTTTGTATATATATATATATATATATATATATATATATATATATATATATATATATACACATATACATATATAGCCTCCCATTGTTCCCTTGTAAATGTCCTTTCCAGATTCTCTTCCTTTCTATCTTCTTCTGATTGATTCTTATAGTTATGATGCAATATTTTATATTCCATATTAATTATTCCTTTTTTATTAGCAGCCTCCATTCTAAATTTGATTAAAAAAAACTCTGCCAGAGCATATCTTTCACTTAGGACTCCCTTATCTCTTTTGTTTTTGTCTATACTCTGATATCACTCCCTGGTATTGGAGGTAGTCTCTAACTTGCAGTCCAGACTTCTTCTTGGCCTCACCCCACTCTATTACTTTTCCCACTCAAGTTATTTCTTCCCAATACTTGGTTCCTTTGCCAGATTTCTCCAGTAAATTCCAACCTTTTTTTGCCTATTTTCTGTACCCTTACTTGCAATTATCCCTTTTGGCAAAATCTCTTTTCTGTTCTGCCATGCTGGCTTAGTTATTAGAATACTTTCTGCAATCTTATGAATATTATACTATATGCTTGTTATTATTCTCCTTAAGGATCTGCATCCAAAAGTCCCACTCTCTCCTTACTTCTTGAACTCCCTCCTGCTTTCCTGCTTCATCATCATAGTCATTATCATCATCATCACCAACGCTTTCCACTTTGCATTATAACCTTCTACTTGTGTGTGCATATGAGCCTTAAGTGTGTAGCTCCAAGATATCCCTTCAAATCAGGTAATCGTAAACCACCTTGTTCTATTGGGAGGACTAACTTATCCCATTTAACTCTTACCTTCTTTCTCTCTCAGATAAGTTCCTTCAACTCTTTATTAATTATTGTCTGCAACTTCTCTTCAGGGTGATAAAGGCATGCCTGACCTGTATATAAACTAAAGGGACTAAAAACATCTTCACTGCTTGTATCTTGCTATCCATATCCATAAATAAGAGCTTCCAGTTTCTAAGTTTTTCTGTTAACTTTTGTTTAGTCTCTTCCCACATATACTTAGCTGCCATAACAGAAACAATTTTAATACATACACCTCAATACCCATTTGTGAGTGGGTATGTAATGTACAGTTATATCCTTTATTTTAATTTCATTAATTTTATATATCCCAAGAAGACTTGAAACTGCCTCAAAGTGTTCCACAACAACGAGATGTCCTTTTCTAGATTTACCAAGTACAAGATAAGATCTGCAAAGAAAGCCAACATTTCTTGATTATCATACCAATTATAAGCCTAAGTTTCTGAGTCCCTCATTTTTTTTACTAAAGGTTCTAAATATAAAGCAAATAGCAAAGGGAAAAGAGGACACTCTTGCCTGATTCCTCTGTTCAAACACCAGTTGTTGGAGAGGAGCCCTCTCACTTTAATTCTTTTCTCTATTCTTCATATGTCTTCCTAATTAGTCTTATTATTGTATCAAGCAATGCACATGGTTCTATTGCCCTACTCATAAAATCCCAGCTTACTCTGTCAAATGCTTTCTCTGTATCAAGGCCCACTAACAATACAGGCATTCTCTAATATACTGCTTCTCTCTGTATCATCATTGTTCTATAAATGCTGTCAGATGTTTGTCTCCCCTCTGCAAAACCAAATTAATCTATATCTATTGGTTTGGCAACACCTTTGCCATTCTTTTAACCAGTAGATACATAAACACTTTGTAATCATGGTTTGAAATTGAAATGGGTCTGTATAGTTCTGGGTCTGATGGGTCATTACCTTTTTGGGTAATACAGCCACCACACATTTCTTCCAAAATCTGGTGTGTCCCCTCCTTTTAAAATGCTATTAAACAAAATCTTCCAGATCTTTATCACTTTCTTCCATCATAACTTCCAAACTTCCACAGGAATAACATCTGTTCCTAGAGATGCCCCAGAAGATCGATTATATAACACTGTTTTAATCTCATCTCCTCCTATCTTAACAACTAGTTGAGGAACCTCGTCTTCCCCTAATCTTGGCATAACTAAGTCTTCCATAATATTTCCATTTGTGCTCTTTCTTGATTTCCACATTCCACTACTTTATAAAAATGTTCATAAATGTCTAAAATACATCTAATGCCTCTATAGGATCTCTGATTATTTTTATTGACATAGGCTCCCTAAGTTTGATGACAAATGTTTCTACTTTCTGTTGCCTAGGTCTTTGTGCTAAAAGTTTTTGTGATCTGGAGGTGTTATCGAAAAAATGGTTTCTTAATATCAATCTTTCTAAGCTCATGCATATTAGCCAAATGCTCCCTCATTTGCTCTTTAGCACTCTGAAGTTGCTCATCACATTGCTCTGAGAAATTTCCCTTATTCTGCAATACTTTAACCTTTGTCAGTCCCTCTAAGTAATTCCTATTACTTCTTAACCATATTTCTTTTTATTTTATTTCTACCTTGTTTTTAAACTCCATTTTCATCATATCTCACTCACTAGCTATCCCTTCTGAAGAAATGTATGTATTCCTTAATAATGCTCAAATAATTTCCATAACCTGTTTCATAAATTCCTCTCTTTTTAACAGGTAGGTGGGACAGTGACAGGGTCTCATTTTCATTTCATTACACTGCATTTGTATTTTATATTTTATCAGTGCATGAACTAAAATAGTTATTGAATGTGTGGCTTTCAATTAAATACACAAGTTCCTGTGAAATGTGAGTTTTATCTATTCTATCCCAGTTATTGTACCTTGGGCAAAAACATGTAAATTCTGTCCAAGTTCCTACAACTGAATTTGTCTTTCATTCCAAATATTTTCTTAAATCAAGCTCTATAACAGCAGTTTTGTTAGAATATAAATACATGCCAGTATAATCTTCCTCCCAAGTCACTAGCTCCTTACTACCACAAGTCTACCATTATTGTCTTTTTTCCTTTTCTATCACTAATGGGGCCCCTCTAGCAATCAGTATTATTACTCCCCTTTTCCTTTGTCCTTGATATTCTGCTGAATAGCCATCCTGAAATAATTTTTTTGTCAAATTTTTATGTATATTTCTTTCCAACTGTGTCTCCTGCAGCATGGCTGTTTCCACTCTGCCTTTCTTAATATATTTCAATACTCTTACCTTTTTGTCTATACCTGTAAGGCCATCTAAATTCCAAGATAATATAGATAGAGTAGACATTATAATAAAAAGCTAATGATCCCACCTATTAAACCTGACAGGTTTTTTTGAATGTGCATTTCCAACTTTTGTCTTACATGTACACACTAATGTTTGGCATTCTGATCTTTTATACAGTTGTTTCCTCTCATCTTCATTTGAACCTATGTCACATTTTCCAGGACTTTTTGCTTTAATGAAAACCCTCATACAGAAAACTAAATATATTTCCCCTATTAACTTAGAACAAACTCACAAAACTATATACATTTTCAATATAATTCAAAGTGGAAAGGGTTGATGATGAAACAGGGAGAAAACTCAAGAAACAAGGAGAGTCTGGGATTTTGGATGCAGTTCATGAAGGAGAATAACAATAACCACACAGAATATTATATTCATAAAGTAGCAAAAAGTATTCTAAGACACGGGAATGGATAAATGAGATTCTGCTAATAGGGATGACTGTAATTAGAGATACAGACAATAGGCTAGAGGGGGCTGGAATTTATTGGAGAAAGCTGGCAAAAGAATCAAGGCATTGGGAGCAAATAATTAAAGAGGGAAGGCAATAGAATGGGAAGAGGCCAAGAATTTATTTGGACTGAAGGCTAGAGAGTGCCTTCCAAATCAAGGATTGATATCAGAGTATATGCAAAGAAAAAGAAATAGGGTGAACCTAACCGAAAGACCAGCACTGGTAGAGTTTTAGTAGAATCTAGAACAGAAACTGCTGTTAAAAAGGAAATAATTAGTGCAGCATGCACAATATTGCATGATAACTATAAGAATCAATCAAAGGAAGTTAGAAAGGATTGGGAAGAGAGACTGGATAAGCAATTCACAAAGAAACAATGGGGATATATGTATGTCTCCCAAATATGAAACAAAGTCTAGGAGATTTAGGATCTTTGTTTGGAAGTGTTTACATAGGTATTTTTCAACCCCAAGTAGACTCCAAATAATTTTTCCTCAGGTAGACAACAAATGTTGGAGGTGTGATGGGGAAGAAAGAGGTAATTGGGAACATATTTTATGAGAGTGTAGAGTTGGCAGACTATAAAAATTCCCTGCCGACTACTTTGTCAGAGATACAGGGTGAGCAAATTGGTGTAACTAATGAAATTATTTTTTTGAGGTATGTTACCTAATTGGAATTACCTAGACATAGTAAGGCCTTGCTGAGTCTAATTATGGTGGTTGCCAAAAAAACAATTAGTAGAAAATGGAAATCAAAGTCTAAACCAGCTGTACCAGAAGCAGTGAATATAGTAACAGAGATAAAACAACTGGAACTGGGATATTTAGAAAAGGGTAGGAGCAAATTGCATAGAAAAAAAATGAGAATTGTGGGAACAATACATGCAGAAGAGGAATGAGGTTTAAAAGAAGGCAGGATCTAAATGAGCTATGTAATGTCTGACTGACAGTGACTGGATAGATTATAAGTGATGTATAATTTTTGCAACTAAAATTATGCCAATATGGTTTGTTTTCATTTTCATAAATGAGTGATTGCCAATGTCATAAGTGATCATTTAATAAAGATGTTTCTTGTTTAAAAAATAATAACAACAAATATATGAAGTTTAGCCCTCCAGATAGGAACAATTGCCCCAAATTGATAGCTCCACCTACAGACATAACCTAATCTAAAATTAAGGTTACCCACGCTAAAGTGCATGTTACAGACCACATTCTCACTTACACTGATTGCTATTTGCTCTTTTATTATTTTATCTTTATTCTCTTCCCAGATATGAAAAGCATCTTGTATGCTTTCAGAAGAAAATATTATTTTTTAGCCCTAAGAAAAACTTCACTGGCCACTTTACATAATAATAATGATGATTGATGATGATGATGATAATAATAATAGCATTAACAATAATAAAAATAATAATTAATTGTGCGCAGTTCTATTAAATACATTAAAGTATTAAGGCTGCTGGGGGAGGGGGGCTAATATCTCATTCACTTCTCATAATTTCAGTCTTTATTTCTCACTGAACTGTTTGCCATTGTACTTTTAAATTTTGCATTTCTTAAGCATATTTGCTTGTACCTGAAGACAGCTGCTTTCCATGTAAAAGTAGTCAGCAATGAGAAAGAAATCAGCTAAGAAGTTATAGATGTATGAAGGATTTGTCATAAACTTCACTCAGAACAGAATGCACAGGATTCCCCTGCCCTGCCTTCAGCTTCAGATTTCTTGTCTCTCTCCCTCTGAGAGCATTTGTGAATGGAAAAAAAAACAAGCTAATGTCTTTGTAGATGCAAAATAACATAGCAGTTTTCATGGCTTTCTAATTTGTCTTATTTTTCAAGTCTATTTACTTACAAAAAATTGTTTATAGCTTGAGCCAAGGAAATAATGTAGTCATCCACCCTTGTAAAAACAATGGAAATGATTTTAATTCTACATATAATATAATATAATCAGCACACTTTTACACCCTACCCCTACTACTCCAGCAGCCCAAGATCACAACATTAAATTAGCTTAAACTTGCTTCTGTCCAACTTTTCTTTTCTTGATATACTATAAAGACGATATTTCTTACAGTTAAAAAAGTACTTATTTACTTTAATATCTTTAACACATACAAAAGTCACTGAAAAGACTTTTCTAAATTTAAAATACCTCTGACTGCACACTATACAAAACTACTTTACAATATAACATGCAGTTTATATCATGAAATATGTTGTACAAATACTAAGATCCACCAATCTACCCCTCTCATGCACTCCCTGTATACTTAAGTTATAAACCTTCTAGATACACCAGTTTGGAGCAGGCAGCCTAAATAGAACTAATCCTATACCATGCTCTCTCAGTCAGATGCTAATAATACTGTCCTCCTATATACTACTAATACCCCCCACACATAATTCTATAACGTGCTTCATTATATCTCTTGAACTCTTTACAAACCTTTAAAATAATAAAATCTCTCTTCCTACATAATTTTGTAACTTACTTCATTATGTATCTCAGACTCCTTGCAAACCTTTCTTTACTGAAATGTAAGACCACTAAACGTCTTTACAACAATGTTTTCCCTTCTACAGTATCAATCCATTTACTTCCTGCAAGATTTTAGAACTACAAGAACTGTGTAGACTTATAATTGTTGATGTAAATACTTTACTGTCCATACCTCTCTTGTAATTACGTTTTTTTTCCTGAAAAATGTGACTATTGTTTTTTCTGAAAACTGTCTGAAATTCACTTGTTAATATAAATACACTGTGATGAAGCTTTTCTACCAAGGTTTCTACGGAAAATGGGTTATGCCCAGTTAGACTTTCACTGTCAAGAAAGACAAATAAATATATAATAAGCAAATAAACAAAATGTTTTACTTTGAGTTACTTTGTTTTTCCCCTCCAGTGTCCTTCTAAACATTAATGACATAATGTGAGGTGTATGCTCTACAGTCCACCAAAAGTTTAACAAAGTGAACAAAAGTCCAGTCCTTTGTCAGCTACTTTTTCTTCAAAAGCCATATTTCACAAATGAGACTGATGCTTTATAGTCACCTATTTATTCACTAATGTCAGGGTTGCTGGTCTTCTTCCTGATCATCTTCATCTCCCAACACAAGACTCAATAAACAAGAGTCACTACACAAGAATTCCTAACTGTTTAGTCAACTGTTTTGATTTATTTTTCCCACTATGGTTGCAGCTTTCTGTATCTCTATCATTCTTTTTTTTTTTTTTTTCAAAAAGCGGAAAAGGATCAATTTGCTTATTTTACTACCTGTTAGAGCTTGTAGATACTCCTTCTTCAGATGTAGTTTCCAAATGTACTGGGTCTTCAGGAGAATTTTGTAACACCTGTTTGATTTTTTGCCTCTGCATTCTCAAATGTATAAAATGTCACTGATCCCCCTGGCAGATTTACTATCAGTTGTGTAGGACTGAGCTTCAAAGGTAGCTCTTCTCTTTCTAGTTTCTAATAAATAATCAAGGCTTCTCAGAATTGTAAAGTCTGTAACTTTTATCACTTTTTCTATGACCAAATTTTAGAAAGAACCTTATCTTTAGGGTAAATGATTGAAAATGCATGTACTAAGCCAACAGACAAATCGATGCAAAAAGCAAATTGTTTTATTTACCATGTGACTGTACTAATCATTTATATACTACTGTTGGAAAAAAGTATGTATATTTCTGAAGAAGTTGCTTTATTCGAACAACGAAAAGCGCTTAAATTAAATGCATTTTTGTTTATTTTCGCTGCAGTCTGTTGGCTTTTTGAATCAATTTGTCTGTCGGCTTAGTTCTTGGTTTTTCAGTGTTTCTTTGCCAGTATTTTGTTCATTTTGAAAATGCATGTAGAAAAGGTCTGGGTGTCTTTGTTCTGAGATATTCATGGGGAATACCTTGTGAGCTCTCTCTGTAAACATTTTTTCCATCAGGTATCTCAGTCCATTCGGTTAGGATTTCAATAATGTGTCCTATACATCTAGTACCCTTTTCCCAATCAAGGAAGCCAGTAAACACAACTTTTTACATTTTCTTCTGTCTTCCATGTCTATTGAGTTTTCTTTCACAAATTCAGTCTTCATTTCTGAGTAAGACATCTTGTATAATTAACAACCCTCCAATTACAACAACTGATCTGAAAGTACAAAGCTGTTTTCCAGATCTTCCAGACATTTATCCAAATGAACAATATAATCCAGCAAGGTGGACTTAACATTTTACAATTCGGTCATAATTTGTTCAAATGTAGAGTCCTCCATGGTTTGTCTAGATTTCTTTCTTTCTTTCTTTCTTTCTTTCTTTCTTTTTCTTTTTCTTTCTTTCTTTCTTTCCTGATGATCAGCAGATTGCAATGAAGAGTCCTCATCTCCAGAATGCAAATTCACCTTGTGACAACTCTGTTTCATTCAAAAAAAAAAAATTAGTTCAGTAGATTTTTCTTATTATTTTTAGACATGAAGCCTTACTGCAGATCTAGACTTTAGAAATACATGTAACGGTAATACGTTTATTATAAAATAAATAATTTTAGCAGTGAATCTACATTTTTTTTAAACTGACCTCTACTTTGACAGGAAGTAGACAACCATCTTGGTTTTATAGTACTGTCTGTTTTATATTTGCAAATAGGTCTTAGATCAAGTACTCTAGAGGATAAGTCCTGTGCAGCGTTATCTTGTTGATATTATTGCAGATAACAAAGATGATGGCCACTTAAATAATCCATCAAAAGCCTGTACAGGCTGAATGAGCATGGGATTTGAGCCAACAGACATAAGTGAATTTTTAGAAGAACAACATTTCTACTGAGGACATGTGAATAACTTGGAGACTCTACTAAAGAGACCTAGACTTCAGAATATTACACCTAGAGTTGTAAGTAGAACTAGTAAACTACTGCCACAGATTTTTAACAAACTTCTTGAAGATTCTATAGCCACTGACTGAGTTACTGGAGAATGTGATTAAATGGAAGTGGATAGACAGCTGAAACAGACTTCTATATCTACCAAGACAACTCTTTCATTGAATAATATGCTTACATATTCTGATCCTTCCATGCTTATTAGACTTGTATGTGAGGTATTCTCTTATTGAACTGACACCAGTCCAACGTACACTTTTTTTTTGCGGGGGGGACAAACCTGACTGCATTAGACCCACATGGCAAGGAAATCTTTAGCTTGGCCTTGTGTGAAAAATACTATCAAGTATTTTATGGAAAGGGAGTTTCATTGGTACTAAATCATTAGAATTTCATGTCTGCTTTTATTCTTAAGAAATGGTGTCTTATTGATTACAGCAGCATGCCTGAAATGCTGGGCACTGCTCCTTGAAGCTTACTACTATGTCATTTAAAATAAAGAGACAAAGAAATGTGGTAATACTGCTGGAGTGTTACATTTACTATATAAAAAGGCAGATGAGCCCAGCATCACTGATTTACTGCATGTGTATTATGCTTCATGCATTAAACAAGTGCCGGTAATAAATCATGTTATCCAAAGAGAAAATATAAATGATCTAGTCCTTTCCAAAGTCTGTGAAATTATTTATTTATTTTATTTTATTTTACATTTGTTTACCAGGAAAGTCTGACTGGATAATATATGTCCATTTTCAGTGGAGGCCTGGAGAGAAAAGTTCCAGAAAGCAGAGTACAAATACATTAGGAACAATAGAAACATTTAGAGATAAGTATAATATGCAGTTTTCAGTAGGGTTACAAACATAGATAAAACATAGTAGACAACATCAAAATCATGTGGCCTAAGTTTCAGACAATAATACACACAGTTATGGGCTAAGTCCCTTCAAGAATTCATACACTTATTAGAGTATATGATTGAAATGCTTAGGGAGAGTTTGTAGGAACAGCAGGTGGTGATTAGTCGGGGTTTAAGCAGGGACACTGCCAATGCTGTTGGAAGTGTAGTTTGAGGCTCTTTTTGAACTGGGTTAAAGAGCATTGGTGAGTAAGTTCAGCAAGTAGCACATTCCAAGTTTTGCCTACTGAGTTGGAGAATAAAGATTCCCCAGCCACATTTATGCTCTTAGTTGTTTGTACCAGCAGTTTGTCAGCAGAGTGTAGTGACCTCAGGTTGCTGTATGGTTTGATGATCTTAGTTAGTGCTGGTGTTTTTTCAGGTTGATATAGTATTTTGTGGGTTATTATAAGTTGGTTTTATTGGAGAAGGCTGGGCCACTCCAGCCATCCTAGTTGAGTTAGGTTGATACAATGGTGGGTCCTAGAGGTAGCAGCTGTAGCAAATTTAGTAATATGGTTTTAACTAGCAAGTTTGGTAAGGGTGGCTTGGTTCAGGTTAGTGAAGAAGGGGGAGACATAGAGGAGGGTAGATAGTAGGTGGGACCGAGCGATAGTAGTTCGTGCAAAAGGAGTGAGGACGGGTTTGATCCTGTATAGGAAGCCCAGTTTTTTGTTGACAGATTTAATGGTTTGATTGACATGGATATCATATTTTAGGGTGTTATCGACTGCGATGCCCAGGAGTTTTGTGTGGGTATCTGGGGTTATAATTGTGCCATTGTTGGAACTTACAGTAAAGAATGTTGAGGAGGATTTGCAGATGGGGGAAAAGATGAGCAGTTTAGTTTTGTTGGGGTTTAATAGAAACTGACGGTTTGCAAACCATTTTTCTACATCATTGAAAGTATTTTGGGTTAGGGTCATAAGCTCAGTTGAGGAGGAGGCGGTACATATTAAAGTAGAGTCGTCCACATATTGGATGCAGGTGGCCTTGGAGCGATGGTGGGTAGGTCATTGATAAAGACTGAGAAGAGTAGTGGTCCTAGTATGTAGCCTTGGAGGACTCTTAGAGTAATGGGTAGACGTGTGGATAGGGTATTCTGCCATAAAACTGAAATTGTTGTAAAAGACAGGCCTAAAGCGCATTTCCCACTGTACTTTGCATCTGCTATGTGGATCTGAAGTGGTAATTCCTTGCAAGCTGCATACCATATTATTAGACACTAGTAACAAAGGACATTATAAGACACTAGTAACAAAGCACACTCAGGGAATTGAAAATTATGGTTCTTTGCTCATAGCTTAAAGCTATCACTAAATTCATGAGTTTTTGATTGCGACCTGACAGTAAAACCATCATTTAGCATAACACTGAAATAAACATGCCATTTTTATTTTGTGCTCCACCCCTCCAAAAAAACTAAACTCCTTAAACGCATAACTTATACTGTTACTGTTATGGCTGCAAGTAAAAATGTTTAACAAGACCAGTTATTTTCTTCTCATCAGTCACAATTATTATTTTGAAGGAGTTAAGAAGAGCAAGTTATTTGTCACTCACCAAGTCACCAGTACTTTACATATCTGTCGGTTAACTTAGGGAAACTTGATGCTCCCGCTGCCACCAGCTCTATAATATCATGAGGATGCAAGAAGCAGACGTGATTGGCTGGGACTGTTACTGATCTAGCATGAGATGAAATTTGAATAACCAGCTCTGTGAATGCTGCCATTTATAACAATATTAAAATTAGTATTAGCAGCAAAATAAACAACTTTTTATAAATATGAATTATTGTTGGAGGATCTGTGCCCCACTTTACTAAATACTGGAGGGGACACTGCCTCTCAGCTCTATATAAGTCAACACTTATGAAGGCATCATATTCCTCACAATATGTCTGAAAAGCTTTTTGTGCCTAGTATGGGGTGTTGTAAACCAGAAGAAAAGGAAAAAGTTTTGGGAGGTAAAACGTATGTTAAAGAGAGAAGTTATTATTATTTACAGGAGAAATCCTTACAAGAAATGATTGGCTTTAGCCAATTATTGACTACCCCAAGCACTGAAATCACAAGTCTGAAAGTGTAACAGGTGAAGCTAAGACAACCATTATAGATATGTGGGTGTTTTTGCCTCAGAGCAAGAGTATCTAAAGCACAGACAGACACTGATTCCTTCACCTGGAAAACAAAAGGCATTCAAGTAACTCAGAAAGCTTAGAAGGTGAAGAAGGTCACTTAGATTCATAGACTGGTAGATTGTTACTAGACTCATGACCTGGGGGTCCTTTTTAAGCCTAGCCAAGTTTTTTCTGAAAGAATAATGAGGTCCTGTATCCAAACAGGACATTGAGGGCCAGGCATTTATAAGCTACCTCTCTCCATAAGAGACATAGGTGCCAGACTTTGTCTAAAATTCCTATTCCCCATCCACTGGTTTAGGTTGCACTTAAACTGGGTGATAGAGGAACTCAGCTTCACATGGATGGAAGCCTGTTCAATAGGAGGGGCAGTCTCTGGGACACATATCTATCAGTCTCCCTAGACCTTGTATTTCTTGTACGTTTTGACTTACAAATATACAGGAGATTCATAAGTGTGAGGTTTGCAGATGCCTTGTAAGCCAGGCATAGATCACCCTCAACAATCTATAGGAGACTGAATAGTGGGGAACGGCTTTAAGGCACTCTGTATAAGGCAGGTTTGTTATGCCTTGTATTGTTTTTGAAAGGAACCTCTGATGCCACCATAGGTGCTGCATATGCCTGGTCAGGTACATACCGAAGGGAGCATTGTACTCTGTGATTGGTCAAACAGAGCACCTCACTGGCTCTCTTCAAGAAAAATCTTGATGAGTGGATGGGAAATAGAAAATTCACCCCGGGGATCACTCCAGTGGCTCTACTCGACAGAGGCACTGGGAACTAAGTCGTGTGGCATGATGCCAGGGTAATCCTATGGGCTAGGCTTGTAAAGGATCCAGGGCCATTAGCCTAGTACACACCTATGAACCTATAAGGGAAGACTACAGTGGCATAATGACCTCTTTGGACCTAGATGCCATGCCCTTACTTATAAGTTCCACAACATAAAAGGACTTCCTCATGACTGTGGCCTTTTGGTGGTAGAAGGTAAGACTACTGTCTACTTGCTTACCCAGATCCCTAACCACTGAGTTGACTCCTTGGGGCATATTATCAACATAGTAATTAGCTGGGATAGGTAAAAAACTTTCTTACACTGTGAAGGACAACAACGAGGAAAAGAAAAGGCAAACACTACTAAAAAACTCCTGTTGTCACCACAGCAGTAAAACTTGATAATAAAATCAAAACTTTAATAAAAAAGAATATAACATAAAACAAGCAGTCCTCAGTCTTCTGATAAGTGCTTTCTGCATATTTGCTCTGAGGGACTTTGCTGGCGACTTGCCTCTTGGTGGAGTTGGCCTCACCTATTTTGACCTCCTGGAGAGAGGCATACTGAAGGGGCATGAAGTCAGAAATGGCTTGACTGAAATGATTTAAGGCACTTGTTTAGATGCTGGTGGAATATATAGGAGTGGATCATTCCTAAAATGTGCAAACTTTGCAAAACAGGTCAGAAACAAACTTTAGGTATTAAAACTTGCTCAACACTATTTATTTTTGGATAATATGAAACGAGGCATACAGAACATTCTAAATATTTTTGCACAAACCGATATGTACAATATTGATAAAACTATTCAAATTACTAAGGAAAATGTTTGAAATAAAGTCTAAATTGCATAAAGCAAATAAAATAAAGGGGGAATGACCACATTTTCACAAAGTATATGTATTTTTGTATTAAGCAAAGATATTCAAGTTATCAGAAGTGGATAAGTGTTTGCATGTTTGTGCAGTGTTACAGTAAAGTTATTTCGCAAAAGTACAGCCATTACAAGGCATATTTCATAAAGTGCAGACATTACAGGGCATATTTCACAGAATATTGTCATTACAGAGCATATTTTGCAAAGTACGGTATTTCGAAGAGTTGATTGTGTATTTGAATGTTGTTAGAAGCTCACAGAACAGTTTGTTACCACATAATTACAAGGGCCATAATTTCAGTGTGTTTGTGCATACTTTGTGGGCATGGCAGACAGATTTCTAAAACCCAGTACATTTGTGTTTAACAGTAATATTGCTGAGAACTGGAGAGTGTTTGAGCAAGAGTACAACATTTTCGTACAGGCTGCATTTTCTGATAAAGATGACCGTACAAAGACATTTATTCTACTTAATTTAGCTGGGTCAGAAGCCATAGAAAGGGAATGTTCATTTGTGCATGCACCTGCTATCTATACAGGAGAGGGGGAAACCATCATATTTTTGTACCTGCTGAGTCAAGGGAGGACCCAGAGTGCTTGAAACATAAATTTAGAGAAATGTGTAACCCCCCCCCCCCAGACGAATGTTACAGTGGAAAGGCACTTATTTTACACAAGGGATCAAAAGCCTGCTGAAACTTTTGCAGCTTATATAACTGACCTGAGAAACAAAGCTAAAATGTACAGATTTGGTGATTTAAGGGATGAGTTGATAAAGGACAGACTTATGTGTGGTATAAAAGATGATGTTGTGAGGAAGATTTTGCTTTGTAACAGTGATTTAACTTTGAATAAGGCCATTGAGATTTGTCAGATATATGAGCTCACAGAAAAGCACACAAATATGCCTACAAATGAGAATAGCTCTAGAAGGCACAGTGATAAAGCTCAAGTTAGAAGAAACAGGCCCAAGCACATGGCAGCAACTGTAGCCCCTGCAGCACTCATAGGTAAAACCCAGAACTTTCTAGCAAATTCTAGAGTTAACACAGTCTCGGTGAACGCAAGAGTGAGTCAGCAAACTCAAAGCATGAGACCCAAGTTCCCAACCCAGTTTCATTACCAACTGTCGTAATTGTGGTGGAAGTCATGAATCTAAAAGGGAGAAATGTTTAGCTTTTGGTCAACAATGCCACAAATGTAATAAATGGAACAATTTCAAAAGATTTTGTAAATCAAAAGGCCCACATTCTTTCATTAAAAGGGAACATTTTAAGAAATGGGTTGATCAATTAGAAAGCCATGACGTGGGGTCGCAGGCCACTCTTTATGCTGATGCTGTGTCAGTACTTCATAAAACAGTTAAGGCAGTAAATTTAAGGGCAAAGAATGAAGTATTTTATACTGCTTGGATAAATGGCAAACCCATAGAGCTCAAAGTTGACACAGGTTCCAAGTGCAGTGTTATGTCAGCAGAAACATTTGCTAGAGTGTGTCATAGTGAAAGGCTTGATTTGGCAAGGTGTGCAAAGCTTGTTGTTTATGGAGGTGAAGAAATTCAAACTGAAGGCTCAGTAGTGCCTTCATGTTATTCTGCTGGAAGAAGCTACAACTTGTTATTTTATGTGGTCAAGAGACACGTTCAGTCATTATTACGGCTCAGAGACAGTTTGAAAAATGGGACTGCTTTCATGTAATAAGGAAGTCCATCATGTTAGCTTAAAAGACCACTACTCTAATTTTGCCCAGCACATTTTTTCTACCTATGCTGATCTTTTCCATGACAACTAGGTAAACTTCCAGTTGTGTACTCCATGAAGTTAGAACCAGAGGTCAATCCACTTATCAGGCCAGCACATAAAGTTCCAATAGCCATGCAGGACAGAGTCAAAGCCGAGTTAGATAAAATGGTGCGTCAAGGTGTGATTTGTCCAGTTGAAACTCCAGCTAAATCGGTATCTTCCATGGTGGTAGCTTATAAGAAAAGCTCAGATGACATCAGAATTTGTATTGATCTATGAGATTTGAACAAAGCATTAAAGAGCCCTCATCATCCAATGCACGCAGTCGAAGAAGTCACAGCCTCAATGCCACATGCCACTATTTTTTCTGTCTTGGATGTGAAGAGTTCATTTTGGCAAATTCAGCTTGATAAAAAATCCTCATTGCTCACTACTTTTAGTACTCCGTTTGGCAGGTACAGATTTTTGAGAATGCCATTTGGGATAAATTCTGCAAGTGAAGTCTTTCAATGTGCAATGGAGCAATTTTTTTCTAGGTATCCTTGTGCTATTATAGTAGACAACATACTAGTAGGAGGGTGTGATGAAACAGAACATGACAGAAACCTCAGAAAAGTTCTAGAAAGGTCATGTCAAGTGAATCTTAATCTCAACCCACACAAATGCAACTTCAGGCTACAAGAAGTTACTTATGTTGGTCACTTATTTACGAGTACAGGCTTACGACCAGACCCTTCAAAGCAAACAGCCATTCTCGAGATGCCAGATCCAGACAATGTTCAAACCATGCAACGTTTTCTTGGCATGGTCAGCTTCCTAGGAAAGTTCATTGCAGACTTGAGCCAACTTTCAGCACCACTTAGAGAGCTGACACATAAAGATGTAACCTGGTCTTGGTTAAAGCAACACCAAGGAACATATGATGTCCTGAAACAGAGAATTGCTAGTCCACCAACTCTCAGATATGTTGTTCACAAACCAGTTACACTTTCCTGTGATGCTTCAAAATTTGGAATTGGTGCTGTCATTCTACAAGAGGATCAACCTGTTGCCTACACATCAAGAACTCTTACCCAGACTGAGATGCAGTATGCCCAGATTGAGAATGAGCTTTTGGCAATTGTGTTTGCATGTTCGAAGTTTCATGATTATGTTTATGGTAGAGCTATCCAGATTGAAACAGACCACCAACCATTAGCCACTATCTTGAGAAAGCCAATGCATTCAGCTCCAGCCAGACTGCAACATATTATGCTGAGATTGCAAAAGTATAATTTCAATCTTGCCTACAATAAAGGCAAACTTCTTTATCTTGCTGATACATTATCCAGATAGCCCATAAACACCACAGAACAACATGAGAATGAGAACCTTGATTTTTGAAGTCATGGAAGTGAGAAATCTTTCTTCCACACACCTTGATGAGCTGAGAGATCACCCAGCCACAGATCCAGTTTTACAAAGGCTCAACCACTTTATCAATCAAGGATGGCCGTCAGAGCAATCTAGTTTACCTCAAGAAGTGCAGCCTTATTTTCCATACAGAGATGAAATTTTGTCAGACAACAGTATCATAATGAAAGGTCCAAAAGTAATTGTTCCAAATCTTTGCAACCAGAGTACATTACTTTCTTGCATCATGGTCACCCAGGAACTGAATCTACCAAAACAAGGGTGAGAGGACTAATATTTTGGCCTTCTATGTCCCAAGACATTGAGAGAGCACTTTCTTCTTTTTCAGTGTGTAATAGTACAAAGCCACATCAACAGAAGGAACCACTTCAGCTTAATCAGATTCCTGGACTACCGTATATGAGTCCGCAGCTTCTCCCAATTCTGGTACTACCTTGGTCGACAGTAGCCACTGATATCTTTGAGTGGAATGGTCAACATTATTTAGTATTAGTAGACTCTTATTCCAATTATTCCAATTGGTTTGAGATTGACATACTTCCCAACCTAGTATCCAGTACTGTCATTACTAAGATGTAGCATCATTTTACTGTCCATGGTAGTCCACACAAAGTTATTTCAGACAATGCCACACAGCTTACAAGCCAACAGTTCAAAAGATTTGCTGAAGAATGGGACTTTACTCATGTCACAAGTAGTCCAGAGTACCCACAGTCAAATGGTTTGGTGGAACTGCATGTTCTAGTTCAAAGTGCATAACAGTTACTAGAGAAGTCAAAATGAAACAATAGCAATGTTTTCCTGAAGCTCTTGAATCTCAGAAATTTTCCTGTTGATAAACACCTTGGTTCACCTGCTTAGAGACTTCTGTCGAGACAAACTAGAACCACATTACCAATCAGTAGTCAGTTGTTGGTTCCATGTGTCAAGAACAACAGATTAGTGAAAGGCAATGTGTTGAAGAAGTGCCTAACCCCAAAGTCCTACTATGATAAAACCAGTAAACCACTCAATCCATTACAAGAGGGAGAAGTGATAAGGATGCAGACGTCCAAAGGTTATTATCAGATTGGTGTCATGAAGAATATTGGCCCAGAGATGAGGTTGTGCATTGTGGAATCAGAAGGAGCAAAATTTAGGTGGAAATGGAAGCATTTGAGACTGGTGTCTGAGCCTATACCACAGCAGATAGCCTGTGAGAAAGACTCTTTATCTCAGAGTGAGTTGTCCGGTATTCCAGTTCCAGAAGAAGTTTCAGAGGACATTCCCATTCCTGTGATGAATTTAGAAGTTCCTGATATGAGTTGTGTACTGCATACTGTCCCTGTTGCTAAGTTTGTTCCCAACTGTTATGTTACGAGATATGGTTGAATCTCTAAACCCTGCAGTAGATATGAAGCAACTTGGACATGAACATTATGTTTTGTTTCCAATGTATATAGTGATGCATGTCTTGCTCTGATATTGTTTTTTTCAAAAGGCAACCTTGTCAAGAGAGAGGATGTAGATCAATATATGTGTATATACCACTAAGAAGCTATCCAAGGGCTTGCACAAGTGTATAAATACTGAGCACGTGCAAGTCTGACTGCCATTTTGTAGTAAGCTGTTGAGATGTAAGCATGTATGTATGTAAGGTCTGTCTGTTAACTAGTTTGTTCATATTTAAAGATGCTGCTATCCATCCTGATGTGTTTGTAAGTATTAAAGCACCTGAACAAAACCCCAAGCCTTCTTGTTATATGTGTGAGAGATGAACAAGTGACAACCTTGTTAAACAAAGCCAAACTGTGATGGGTCCAGCATTTGCAGGTTATATCCATGATGATTCTTTCCACTGCTTACAAATGAGGCTGGAAAAGCAAAGGAACTTAGTTTTGTTTGGTCTGCCTGAGGGAAAATAAATGCCTAATACAGATATTCAATTTTTTGCAGAGATTCTTTCTTATAACAGTGGTTTGCACAGTCTGTGTGCTTCAGTACATCATTGTTCATATGCATCTGTCCCTAAACATTCCTGCGTGAGGCCCCAAAAGGTGTAGTTGTTAAAGAGTCCCATCACAGTTTCAACTTTACCGTATGCAGCTCAGCATATGGTGCTTTCAGTGACATTTAAAATAAAATCCTTCATGAAATATTCATTTTTCCTGAATGTGACATCATGGAAAAGTTTGTTGAACTTTACTTTCTGTGATGTTACTGTATGAGTAGTGCGACTGCATTCATAGACTTTAATGGATGCACTGTAGTACATCAGCAGGGCCGTTTTCTTTTAAAGTCCATGCATGTACCCCCACACTATCCCTTGAGTGATGTTGAGAGATACAGTAGAATTATGTGGGTGTATCCTTAATAAATTAGTTAACTTGTTATTAAGAATTGGACCACATAATTTTGGTAACATGGGGTGGAATGTTCATTGCAACATTTGTGTTACAAAGTACTGTTATGTATATTCAGACTGCAATGGGTCACTTTAAATGTCTTAACTCTTAGCAGACGGTGGATATTCACAGAATTATTAGTCTGAATAAAGACTGACATGTGAAGAACAATCCAGTGGATATCTAGATGAGCAGAGTTGCTTGCAAGGACATTTGTGGTCTGCTGAGTGCTGTCTATTAAACTAAGGGTGAAATATCCATCCATACTTGGATGGATCCAATCATGGAGCTTTTCTCCCTGAGCCTCTGCTGAAAATTGTCCTACATGTCCAGTTGGACCATCTTGGCAAACAAAAGGCAATAAATAAATAAATACTTCAGGTATTCCATATGGACTCATGGCTATGTTTTCATGATGCAGATTCAGTATCCAGTGAACTGAAAAATGTAACACTTGACTTACTTCAAAAGTATTATGTTGTTAGCCTGTATTGTTGCTGCACCTTTGGTGTTGCTCTGTATTTTCAACTTTTGTTGTTTCAGCTAACAATAATGGGCAGCAATACTGCTATATTTATAATAGTAGACTCCCACTGAGGGTGGACATGATTAGGAATAAGTATATTAGGGGGTCAGCCCAGGTTGGAAGGTTTGGAGACAAAGCCAGAGAAGCAAGATTACATTGGTTTGGACATGTGCTGAGGAGGGATGCTGAGTATATTGGGAAAAAGATGCTAAGGATGAAGCTACCAGGTAACAGGAAAAGAGGAAGGCCTAAGATAAGGTTTATGGATGTGGTGAGAGAGAACATGCAGGTGGTTGGTGTGACAGAGCAAGATGAAGAGGACAGGAAGAAATGGAAACAGAGGATCCGCTGTGGCGACCCCTAATGGGAATAGCTGAAAGAAGATGATATTATGAGACTCCTATTGTATGAAGTACTAAAGCATTACTTGGGATGTTTATGCTGAGCTTGGGCTTCCCAGTATACATTCTCACCAAAAGCTGGATATTGGGCTGGAAGTCCTCATGTGGAGTGGGATATGTAATTGAGTTATCCTTGAGTAGCTTTTGCTAATGTAAGAGCCTCTGGATATTAGTACGGCTGCTGTGTGAATGTTCCTTCTCCCTGCTGCATATTGGAGCATTTCAGAATTTGCATTGGTTTTATTTACTGCCCATGCAATGGACTGCAATAATGCTAATAGGTTTATGCATGGAAAGTGGTGATCTTTTCAGGACATCAGCGTTGTGCTTTGGTGATGGTGTAAATTCAGTGATTGGTGACAGATGAAGTATGCCTCATGCTTGATGGTGGGTCTGTGTTTTCTCTTCTGGCCAGCTGTAAAGGGGCCTTGCAGTGAGTATTGACATCACTTCTGTGCGGTACCATGTTATAAGACGTTATCTCATG
Source organism: Protopterus annectens (assembly GCF_019279795.1). Classification (NCBI taxonomy): domain Eukaryota; kingdom Metazoa; phylum Chordata; order Ceratodontiformes; family Protopteridae; genus Protopterus; species Protopterus annectens. The sequence continues at coordinate 1,796,130,376 of NC_056735.1, read as the reverse complement.
GCAGGGTCCACTACATGTGACACCATGTCTACACCTTCCGTTTAAGAGGGGATCATGTACTTGAGAAGCAAATTGGGTGGTGCCAGAAGACAGTGCATACTGTGTCTGTTGAGAATCCTCAACTTTAACGAGTTGAGTCACAACACTGAATACTGCAAATTCAGTGCTGTGATTAAGTTACAGTTAAATAAGAGCACTGTGTGTGTGTGTGTGTGTGTGTGTGTGTGTGTGTGTGTGTGTGTGTGTGTGTGTGTGTGTGTGTGTGTGTGTGTGTGTATGTGTGTGTGTGTGTGTGTGTGTGTGTGTGTCTGGTCTGAGTGACAGCACTGAATAGTGCAAGTTGCAATGAAAGAAAAAATAGTGTGTGAGGTCTGCCTTTCAATTGTTCTTGACTTGAAAGGAAGGACAATACAGACAGCAGGTGGATAGTCAGTCTGGATTACTACCAGACTTTATGCGCTTACCCAGAAAGTGTTCTAGGCTAGTTGGGAAATTGGGCTATGCTACTCAATGATTTCCTGGATCACATCAACTAAGTTTGTATGACAGTAGTCAATAAGTCAATAACAGGTTGCCGTCTAGGTACTAGTTGCAGTCAGTTGTTTTATACGTATGCTGTTAGTTACAGATAACCAGTTTGCTGCCTCCGTTAGAAAATGGCACTTCAACTACAAATGTGAGTGTGAACAAAAGCACAAAAATAATGGTAATTTTCAAGGCTAACATTTAAGATTACTTTAAAATACTTTGTAATATATGGATATCAACAAAAGCAAAGGCAGTCACTGTGAAAGATAAGCCAATGCTCTTGCAAGTGGCTGCGAAAAAAAGTCACTTGACAAATATTACTACAGCAAATTGTATAAAGTTGTAAAATTATATAAGAAATGTGTGAACCTTAATTGTAAAACTAAATTATGCCTGAACTCTAACTCCCATTAGGACAGTTTGTGGAATATAAAACTGGAAAATATGAATAACCACTTAGAATGATAAGATATTTTTTTTCAAATGTTTTCCCTGCTCCTTTTTAATTAAGCCAAATTTTTACAGGTCACAGCTAAAATAGGCATGCTTGTCTACAGATTGTCATCAAATAAAAAAGGACTAAACAAAATGAATAACCTGAACTGCATGATTAGAAGCAATAACACATAGACACTACAAATACAGTTAATCATGGTAAAGATATTAACTACTGACATCCTTCATTTTGTAATCCTGAATTTGATGACTGTAATACATAGTTCTGCAGTATGTGACTCAATAACCCATTTAACCAAACAAAGAGTTCCAAGGGCACTCCTAAAAAGCAGCATTCAAACTGAATTGGCTTACTTGGTTCAGAAATAAATTAAAAAGTGTAAAAAGCTATACTGGTAGAGCCAGTACAAAATACAGCACAAGAAAATGTGTTAAATGTCCAACATATAGTTTATTTACAGGCATTAATAGACATTTTAAGAAGTAAATTTTACTGCAGAAAAATATAATAAATGTTTGATTATATTAAGTGAATGTACATTTTGCTAAAAATCTTCTTGCAAACTAAATTAAGAATAAAAAAATAAAAGTGCAAGTAAAGAGTATATAAGCACAAATAATTTAGGAGTTCATGCATTCCCATCTAAAATCTAGGGTTGTGGATCATAATAGTAAACAAAGGTTTCCCCAAACAGAGAATTCAGTTCTTTCAATTTGTTCTGGTCTTTATCAGCATTCTAAAACTCTGGTGCAAATATTACTGTTACTGTAGTACATGATTTGTCCTGGCAGCAGTCTATCTTAAAATTTGGTTAGACTATACAAGATATAGAAGTGCCATGGTGGTGCAGCGGTAGCGCTGTCGCCTCACTGCAAGAGGTTCTCCTGTTCGATTCTCGGCTGGAGCACCTTCTGTGTGGAGTCTGCATGTCCTCCCCATGGTTGAATGGCATTCGAAAGTCATGCGTGAATGGGTGTGCCTTTGTTGAAGGTTGGGTGTCGGGCTGGCACCTTGGCACCATAAAAATCTACTGCCAATCATTAGTGGCCAGAGTTCCGATGTGGTGACCTCTAACCAGGAAAAGCCAAAAGAAGAACAACATTACAAGATAATGAAGTATGGTTAATAGCACTGTCTGCTTTGGTAAAGTTCTACATAAGCACTGAATGGAATATTCTACAAGATATTTCCTTTACAATATACAACCAAGTATTTAAGTGCTTGCAAGCTTTCCCCCAAATTCAAGAAAAAAAATCAGACTAGACAGCATCATACAGAAATTTACATCAAGATATACTGTACTTGAGAAACTGTATGCTTATGTTAAATGCTCTTTAAATTCTTTTTTTTTCTCAGTTAAATATTAAATGCTCTTTAAATTCTTTTTTTTTTCTCAGTTAAATATTGTACTTTTTCTTTGTATAGTTTATATACCTGGTGGGCCAATTATTTGCCTTTGGTTTACTTTTTTTCTGTTGCATATTGAAGATGAATAATAATAACACAATAAAAAAAAGAAATCATTTGGCCAAATATGATGTGACAATACTGCCATCTAGTGTTAAAAGTGCACACAACAACTTGGATAAAAATTGCTACAGTAAAGACTAGTTTAATGATCTGTAGAATTTATTTGGATTATTAGGTTTTAGTTCCATTTTTAGTCTGCTATTTATTTTGACAGCTACAGCATTTACTTTATTTTATCAACTGAAAACTTGATGGTTTATATAGTAAAATAAAAGTGCAGCCTGGTCATCTTTTGTATCATATGGTATAGATATTTTGAAATAATCATGACTTACTTAGGGAATAATATCTCAGTGATGCTTACTATGATGTTTTATACTTTTTTGTAAAGTTGTTAACTGGGTAAACCCAATGGAGAAAAGTGTCTCTTAAGAAGTACATTGGTCTGGTTAAGTGATTTTGTACAGTAAAGGATTCAAATCCAAGACTAGTCTGAACATTCCTGTCAACTGTCCAGATTTTCACAGAAAGTCTAGATTTTTGCCTCAAAATTTTGGTCTGTTCCTCATAAAATTTGTGGTTTCTGGCAAATCACTTGGATTATCTGAGGAATGAAATCACTAAATAATGACGCGTTTGAGTTTCAGACTTCATAAGCTTTAGAAAATGCATTTTAACACAGACCCTGTTAGTCTAGCTGCTTTTTTAAGTTTATAAGAGCAATATTAAAAATATGTCTCTATTTTTGGCCCTTTGTCCCCCCACTATGTCAGGCTTTGTCCAGATTTCTTGGGCTAAGAGGTTAAGAGGAGTCTGAAGGACATTAACAGTTAATAGCTGCAATCCTATGATGTGTACTGCTGGTTCAAAAATGCATTAATATTATCCATCAGTTCAAGTGATGTCAATGGTTTAGGCTTAATATACAAAGGTTACTATTCAGCAGTGATAAGATAGCACTGGTATGGTCTTAAAACAAGACTATTTTTATAACAAGTGCTTAAAAATATACAACACAGAAATGAAACAACCTGCATGCAAGCAGACATTTACATTGATGAAACAAAGTGCTTGCAGACTACGGTCCCTTTGAATCTAATAATAATAATAATAATAAAATTCATGCAGATTTGTTTTTGAAATGGTCACTATTTTGTCTTATAAATAGTATTAAATAGTATAAATAAAAATCAGGTCACTTCACTAGCATAGATTTGGTATCCCTGTAATCAATCTAGGCTTTGAAAATAGACTCAGGACATCAGGCAGTTTCAAGGCAAATGCTATGCATATGTGTACAAGACAGAGCATGTACTGGGGTATCTGAAACAACTTAAATTATTGCAGTAGTGTGAACATATCCATGCACAGCGCTGACCGTTGCTCTCTTCTTTATCCCTTCTGTTATGGCGTTCCTGTGTACCAAATGGAATGTCTTTTGGCTGGCCACGTACAACTTTTACATACCTATATCCTGTCTAATGCATTTTATGGCTGTACATTTCTGCTCTTCATTATATTTAACCTTCAGTCATCATGAGTCTGTGATGTTTGTTACCAGGCATTCCTGATATCTAATCAAAGGATTTCAGAATAGGGAATACAATGATATGTCCTAATCCAGAAAAAAATCAATCATTATATTTAGTAATAAATGTCAAAAGCCAAATTTTAGTTTTGAACTTAAGTTAAACACATTGAAAGACATGACAATGCATTGAGAAAATAAACTCTGTTTCCATGAAAAAAAATGATTACATTGCATAAATGTATTTACTTTTATTTATTTATCTTTATTGACTGGGAGAGTCTGACTGGAATTAGATATCCTTTCTCAGCGAAGGCCCTGAGAGAAAAGCTCTGATATTCACATACATAGGCAATATTTTTTATTTTTTATTTTACATTTGTTGACCGGGCTAGTCTAGCTGGATACATATCCATTCCATTTTAGAGGCCGGGGAGAAAAGCTCCACAAAAAAAAAATAACATATAACAACAATACATTATATATATATATATATTATATATATGAATAATACAAAAATACCCCAAAAAAAAAAAGGAAAGGCTAAAAGAAACTACAGTTGAAAAAATAATAAATACATAATAGATATAAACTATTAAAGCTTTAGAAAGGCTAAAGAAACAAATTATCAAAGAAGTAAGTTAAAGTTAAGGTAAAAGAAAAAAGAAAGAGAAAAAGAAAGAAGAGAAGAAGTAGAGAGAGAGAGAGAAAAGGAAAGAAAAAGAGAAGAAAGAGAGAAGAGAGAGAGAGGAGAGAGAGGAAAAGGGTAAAAAGGAAAGGCCAAACATGGGCAAGAGATAGGAAAAAAGAAAAGCAAAAAAGAAAAAAAGGAAAAAGAAGGGAAAAGAAGAAAAGCTAAAAAGAGAAAGAAGAAGAAACTAGTCAGGAGAACAGAGCAAGTAGAAAATGATGAAATCAGTGTTATATCACTAGGTAACAGGTTCCACTAACAGTTTAGTAGTAGTGTCAGGTGAGATGAAGATTAGTTCTATGGGTTCCAGTTGATAGTATCCACAAAGGGAATGATTCCCTCTTGGATTGTCCTGTTTATTAGAAATGATATAGAGAAGTTAAAAGTAGAGTCTACTAGGTTAGTTGGAGGATAGAAGTTGTTGGTGTTCAGTTGTCTAGACCAGAATTGTTTTGAATTATTAAAATGAGTATCTTGAAGTTCATAGTAGAATTTTAATTGCTTGTAATATATGTTAAACAATGGTATATTTTAATTTTCCACATTGTATATAATATTTTCATCTTGACTAAATCTACATTTTTGCATACATAATTAGGTGTAACAGATGATTAATGCTAACCTGGTATCATACAGTTACTGACTATAGGAAGAGGACAAAATAAGAGATTACCTGTGCATTTGTATAAGGATGTAGCAGGCAGAAATACATAAAACAACAAGGGGAGACAAAGATTGACATTTAGGTTGAAATTAGTCAATAGAACTACAATGAAAGAGAACAAGGATTAAGTAGACATAGGTAGTTAAGAAATATAATCAGTTAAATGTTTCATTTTTAAGCTGATGATAAAGTTAATCAAATGATGTCAAACAAGGACTCATTGCAAAACTTAAATATTTAGACATCATAGACCCGATCCAATACACACCACCTAAAAAATAATTTTGTACACGTATTCCAATACAAACCCTTTGCCATTATAGGCATATGCAATAAATAGAATCTTCTTTCTTAAATTTATGACTGAACTGCAGTTCCTGAATATGATTGATCCTAAGAAATACTAATATTTTTGTTTCTGTTGTATAAATAACCAGAGAATCAAGAACTGCCAGTCAGATGTGGTCTGGTTCATCCTTCCAATTTACTGCACCTAAAGGCACTGATAACAATTTTCCCAGACTTCACTTTCTCCCCTGTCCTATAATCCCATGCACATTTCAGATCTTATTTGCCACTTACTGTGTGGGCACCATCTCAAATGTGACCAGACTTCCTACATGGCAATTCTTCTGGTATTGCATTTTACTCACCTTTGGTTTTACAATATAGCAGTTTTCTATATCTATTTATTTATTTTATTTTTTATTTATTTAACATTTGTTTACTGGGAAAGTCTGACTTGGAACGAGCCGATTTTCAGCGGATGCCCGAGGAGAAAAGTTCCAATCACATGTATATATCAGTAAGCGGGGCAAGACACACACCTATCTCTGTGCTGGGAGGCCAATTGACTTTGGGAGTGAAACATGCCTTACAAACACTTTCTTGTAGCTGCCATACATGCAAAGAAGCTATTTCTTCTAGCAGACTGGCTCAGCATCTATTTGCTGATGCCTCATGATTGGTACCTCAGCTAGCTAGTAGTGAAATCTCTGTGGTAGTGAAATACAGTGGTGGAAGTCTCACTGTGATCTTTTTGCCAGCTTAACCAATGCCAAATATAACAAATTATTTTCCTTGATTCTCCATGAGTTAGTAGATCAGGGAAGCCTTGGTTCAAGAGTGACACTCAGGTCTCCTCTGTGCTTTTTACACACATCCTCTGATTCCCGAATTCCTGCAGAAAATGCAGATAAAGAAAGCCAAAATCATTTTTACAGACCTGTTCCGGCCTTGATAAGTGTGACTTGACAAGTGTGATTTCCCCTGTTGTGGTCTCAAGTTGAGACCCCTCACAGAACATTCTTTCCCATGTGCCCTACAAATCCCATCTAGACCTCTGGGTCCCTGGTCTAACCACTTGGTATTTTCACTTTCAGTGATGACTAGAGATCCATCCTATGCTGACAGGATGTTCTGTATCCTTGTTTCCACCAAGAAACCTAGCACCAGAGCCAATGTGTAGAAGGATAAAACTTTGAGTATGGTGCAATCCACATACGTTCAAATAGTAGCCCAAGTGTCTGTAGAAGCTGGCAGGGGAGGATAGGAGTGAGTGGCCAATGCCAGCTTGTCCATCCTGGAATGAAGAAAAGAGCTTTGGCACATCACACAGGTGATACCTAGCAGGAGCAATAGGTGTTCACACAGTAAAGCTTGAGCCTAGCAAGCCTATGTTATTATGTGCATGGCACACAGTAAACCAAAGGAAAGAAAGTGTGTGGAGGCATGCTACCCTTAAGAGGGCAGCTACAACAGAGCTTGGATGAGCTGTTGCTGAGGACTGGGATGCTTCACCTGGGAGAAGGTGTTGTATCCCAAAGGACCAGCAAGCAGGTCCACACCCTGCTACTAACTCTTGCCACAGAGCAGACAAACGGATGGGAAATTCCTGAGCAGGAAAGAATGGGTATTAGGGCTTTTGCCTCAATTAGGGATTCCCAGCTCACTCCTGACACCATGGGAAAAAATGGGCTGGCTGGGCATAGATAGAGAATATCTTGCAACATTATAGTGTAAGAAAACTGGAAAAAGCTAAAAATAATGGAAGGACAACAAAGGCCCAAAACCAGGAAATTATTTTAAAATATTGCTCTTATAAATTTAGAAAGCTGACAGATTTATTAAGCCTCATAAATCTCTAGTAGGACATCCTAAATCACAATATACAAACTTAGTAGCCAGCTATTTTGCCTTTTTCTGTAAATTGTCTGTTGATGATATTTGTGTACATGGTTTCAGGAACGTTGTGAATCTAAAGGTTTAATTTATTTAGCTACCTGTGATAAGTGTGGGGCATTTTATATGGGCAAAACCGAGAGAACCCTCAGAAGAAGAATTTATGAACATTATTATAGCATATCGGTTTCGCACCCCAGTAATGTCCTATACAAACACACTTTAGTATGCAATGAATTCAAATTCAGGTTTTTTGTATTAGAAACAGTGGTTTGGTATACTAGGGAAGGCCCATTGGAGGAGAAAGGTGAATATCGAGAAACTTATCGCAAGTGATGTTACAGGCCAACAAACACCCTGGGCTAAATGATAATATATCGATTGCTCCACTATTGAAATTAAGGGCAGCAAGGCTGCAGTTCTTCATTATCACTTTTTTAGGGTATAGGAAGTTTTTTAACCTGTTTTTATAGTTTTATTTGAAGTTGGGTAACTCTTCCCCTGCAATATGACATTAATATGGGTTATGTTTCTTTTAGTTCAGTTTCGTTGTGGGATTAATAAGGACATGTATAGTTTTAACTGGAACAAGAGTTTAATTTATTACCTTATATCAATTGTTCTTGATGAGGCTAGAAGGCACATCCTGTACCATTACCAGTATTGTTATTGCTATTTATATTTATGACTTTCTGAGTTTATTTTAACATTTCCTCATGTATTAATTTTTATGGTCACTAGAGGGCAACAATGTGCATTTTATTAGTTTCGTAGGTGCTCAGAGTGCCTTTAGTAGTATGTAGGATGATTATTTTAAAGTTTTTTACATCAACAACCTGGTGATTTAACAATCTACTTTAGTAGACATTCATTGGGTTTAACATATTAACATTTTATATTATATACTTTTATAAATTTTATTCATATTCTTCAAATATTTTGAAGAATTTTTTTAGCCTGTTTTTTTTTTTAAATGTTTATTGTTTAATTAGCACTACATGTGGTTTTGATCAATCAGCGGAAGGTGTATATAAACGTTGGTGTTAGTAATTTGCTCACAGTTGCTGAAGAAGTCACAAGTATTGTGATGAAAAATGTGGTGAGTCAGTTAAGCATTTATAATAAAGTTCGTCTTGTTGGATTATTCCTGCGGTACTTTCTTGCCTCCTTTAGTACTGCATTTGGTGTGTATTGTTAGCACTTCATGTGCTCCAGTGGCACTATTTTCCATTTCTTGTGGTAGGTTTGGTTTCAGGAATGGCCACAACACCCTCACAACTATATATATACTGTCACAGAAAAAAAATTCTCTCTACTATGGAAAAAGAGTGCAACACAGGGGACATGTTTATACATCTTGCAAGGTTCTTTGAACATGTTAATCACCAAATCTTATTGCATAAACTTCACATGCTCAGTTTTGGTCCAAACATAATATTCTGGTTCTGCAATTATCTTCACCATAGAACCTTCAAAATCAAAGCAGGCAAACTTACTTCAGATAAAGGTACTTTCACAGCTGGTGTCCCACCAGGTCAATCCATGGCCCAATATTATTCTCAATTTTTATTAATGAGATTAACGCAATCATACCTTCTGACAATATCACCCTCTGTGCTGATAACGTACTACATAAAACAGCATCCAATACCCAAGAGTTACAAAACTTTCTCCAAAAAAAGACATTACTAAGCTATCCTTATTGCTGACTAAAAACCTGCAAGCAATAAATTATAGCAAAACTGCCATTGTGACCTTTGGACCGCCAAATAAACTAGCTCCATCAGGCCATTTAAAAATTCATACCCACACTAATGCTACCCTAAACTCAGTCCAACAATACAAATACCTAAGACTTACATTTGATCCCATTCCCTCACTCAAAACCCATACAGAAAACATTGTTAAGAAAAGTGGTAAATCAACTTAAACCTATGTGCTCCATCTGAAACCATCTCCTCTGTAGCAGAAGAGCAATAGCAAACAAAATGTAGTAATTCCATATCTGGAATACAATCTGCCCATTATCACATTACACTCCGCACATAACACCAGTCTAATACAAACTACAACCAAAACAACTTGCCATTTATAGATCCTCACAATGAAGGTCACTGCATCTCACTGGAGAAAGCTAACTACCTACCCATACCAGCAAAAGCTCTCACTAAAGTACTAGAAAAATGTGTTCATAAACAAGTTATGCAGTACCTAATACAGGAAAATCTGCTTACACCCACTCAACACGGCTTCAGACCCAAATATAGCACCACTACAGCTCTATTATCCTTCCCCAACACTTTCTCTATAGCCATGGATGACCATAAACCTATTTCTTGCCTATTCTTGGACCTCTCAAAAGCTTTCGACACTGTCTCACACTCTCTTCTGCTGCACAAACTGCATAACCTCAACTTCTCCTCTGATACTGTTGCATGGTTCTCCAGCTACCTCACTGATAGATATCAATCAGTGAGATGGCACTCTGCACTCTCCCCTCCTCTTCCTGTAAAAATTGGTGTACCTCAAGGGTCTATCCTAGGGCCTTTACTTTTTAATATCTTTACTAATCAGCTCTATACCGCCTGTCCTCAGTCATCTTTAGTGCAATACGCAGATGGCTCTACAGTCATCACCACAGACAACTCTCCCTCTAAGCTCTTCTCAGCTACTCAGGCATCTTTTAACTTAGTTGAAACATGGCTCTCCAACAACCAGCTCATCCTTAACCCTAAAAAAACAAAGCTGTTACTCTTCCTACCTAAAATGTTCAACAATATTAAACCCTCCTTCTCCCATACAGTCCCTTAAAAAAACCCCATCAGGAGAAATCACCACTAAGCTCTCTGTAAACCATCGATTGCATCAGCTTAAATTTGACTTGCATGTTAATAACTGTATCAAAAGAAAACAAAAAAAACTAAAAACCGAGAACACTTTTTCATTAAAATGATTACCTCTCTCTCTCTCTTACCTCTCTCTCTCTCTCTCTCTACCACCTACCCAGTCTAAAATCTACAATTTCGAATTCTCACAAATCTTACTCCACTCTCTACCAAACTCAAATCTACCTACAACAAGGTACAACAAACCTTTGCAAAACAATCCAACAATCAAATCACTGTCTCTCTCTAAAACCTCTAAAACTGGCCTCTCTTCTCCTCTCAGCCTTTTCTCAGACCATCCATTCTAGCCTTCTCCCATCTACAGCCTCCTACCCCCTCTCCCTCCCATTATCCCTCTCTCTCCCCCTCCTCCAGACCTCTCCCAAGATCTACTACAAATCTACAAAAACCAAGCTACAAGTTGGCTAAACATGTACAGCTATCACCCCACTATTGCTTCACCCCACTATTGGCAACTAGGGCATCACTAGAAATCAGGACCCTTACAACATCCAAACAATTTACATCAAAGTCAAAGTAAGTCACTGCACTCCTCCTGCTCACTTCCTCCTTAACCCCCCCTACTTCTCTCTTTTTACTTCTTTCTACTTCCTTTAACTTAACTCACTCTTCTCCTTTACTCTCTTCTCTTTCTTCTAAACTACTCTCTATAAATATCTATTAAATAAATTAAGCAATTAAATCTTCTACAAGAGCAACTTTGTGTTCATTCTACTACAGTTTCATATTCATCTCATATTTTTAAAACTATATTCATCTTAATGACATATTTTCATTATATCATTACTTTTTATATATCTTTTATGACATATTTTATACTACTGTATAAAATTGATACTACATTGCCTTGTAATGCTACTATTTACATTGCTGTTGCTAATTAATTTATTGTTTTAAATTAAATTAATAACAAAAAAAATATTAAATATTATATTGAAAAAATTCCTCTCCTTCCTGGCCTCCCTCTTCCAAAAAAAAAATTTCAATAAAATAAATGACAAATTAAAAAAACAAAAAAAAATCAATAAATAAAATAAAAAAATAAATAATTCTCTGGCACTTAAACTTACTTAATTTGCTGCTTAAACATTTCTGTCTCAACTTCTTCTAGGAACTAAACTTAGTAAACTAAAGTAAATTTTCTCAACAATTTTAGGTACATTTAACAGTTTTACCATGCTGCTCCAATAACACAATACACAGCTCACATAAGATAAACACATTAAAGTTTCATACAAATTTTCATTTTACATTGATACATTTCTTTTGTTTGAATAATTAGTTCATAAATTATTACTGCTAGCTGCTCATGTTTTGTTCACTGATCTCATATTGCCTAATAATCACAGTTACCTTGCAATTGCAGTTCAGAATACTAGTACTCTGAAGATTTGCAATTCAAAAAACTAATACTGGATTTAGAGATGCTAAAAACTTCTGGTTTTCTCCAGTCCAAAAAAATAAAATATAATAATATGAGAGAGAACTAAAAAAAAATTTTTCAAAAATATATTATAATAAAATATAAAAAATATTTTGCTTTCCAGCTAAAAAGAATTTTCATATATAAAAAATACACTGTCTATATTTATTTGTATAGAGACTTCTAAACTTTTTATTTTCCCCAATACCCTTAAAACATTCTATGTGCTTTGTCTACTTTATTTTTGTGTGCTTACTAAACTTTTATTTGCATGTTTCGTGCTAGAATATAACTGCATGTTTAAGGCAATGTTAAAAGACAAGAAGATAAACTATGAAGCATATTAAGACAAGAAGCATGTAAATTGTGGTAAATCAGAAATTACTTATTCTTATAAAATTATATTAATTAAAAAATGTATAAAAAAAGTTACTTCCAAAAATAATACTATCTAATTCTGTCAAAACTTGTAACTTTGTATTAACTTTTCCTTCAAGTATTATCAAGGTCATGACCCTTGTTTTATTCAGGTTGCACACACATAATGAAAAGTTTCATTGAAGTGGAATTAACAGTTTTGGCTAGAATGGAAAAATGTAAATCACCCAGCAGCAGAATATTAAGTTTTTTTGGCTGAAATGGAAAAAATTATAATCACTGCAATTTATAACATGGATATTAGCTAAAGAAATGTTTTTCTATATTTTGTGTATGTGCAAAATATCTATCTGCTTTCAATCTTTCTTTTCAGGTGGAGAAAACAATAATATTTCATCAGGACAGAATTTACCCCTATTGATTGATTTAAACATTGACTTAAACCAAGTAATATTTTTCCTTGCAGAACCTCTGATAATAATTTGACAAATACTTGATTATTAATTGAAGAAACCACTATAACAAAATTACCTTTATTAGTAGAAAGTCTACATGCCAAAAAAGTATCTAACATGGTAAGTTAGAAGTATCTTTTCAACTATTATTTTATCTGAAGCTTCCTGAGGAGTTTGTTAATATATCAAGGGACTGTGGCCAGAATAAAGTTGGGGAAGAAACATTCTCATGTATTTAATTTAGAAAGAGGGATCAGGCTCTATCGATGTTTGTTTGTTCTTTAATTGGAACGCTTAGCCAGTAGGTTATGCCAACCCCAACTACCTGAATACAGGTTGCAGGTATTAACATATAACGTTTCTCTGTATGCATATGGCCTTTTATTGTATATATTTAATCCAGACTATCAGTTGACTGTTGTTTTTGAGAAAATAGATATATCTTGAAGATTGGCAGGTTATAAAGTTAACACATAGAAAACCTGCTATATGGATAAATTATGTTCCTTCGGATATAACAGTTGCAAAATATCCATTTTTGACAGAATCTACTTGGGTATAAAGTTAGCTGATCACTGGATGGTTCCATGAAGTTAACCTTAGAGGGTATTTTAAGGAAGGTTAATAACTTTATGAAAACTGAAAGAGAAATCGATGAAATATAGCAATATAGCTCAAAGGATACAGAAAGAACAGTTGTACTGATGATAATATATCCCTCACAATGTCTTCCTTTTGCTTTACCAGCATAACTTTTGGCAAATTTAGGAAGGCTACATCTGTATTTATTTGGGCTAAACAAAAAAAACAAGGGTGGGCTGGAATATAATTCTTCTTCCAATGGGAGCTATGTGATTGGACGTCCCAGATTTTGAGTTGTATAACATGGGAGCCAGATTAAAACTTTTTCTAGTAGTTGATATCTAAAGAATATAAAGCTAGCTTAATTTGAAGGTATGACTAGGAGAAAGGGTTTTAGAAGGTCAAAAGGAAATGTGTTACAGTAGACAAAGAAATAAAACAGTAGTTATGAATTTAATGTCATAGGTCAAAAATGTGATAAAGAAGACTGATACATGTGAATAGCTTCAGGAGTTCATGCCTATTAATTTGGAAAATCGATGGGGAATACAGACTAGGCAGCAGCTCAGAAATTAAAATAGATTTTCAAAATTGCTATACTAACAGTTGATGTTGGTTCTATTTCTTTAACATTCAACCTGTTTACAGACATTGTGGATGAGAATGTGAGTCCTAAAGAATTTTCCTTTCTTTGTTGACATCTTTAAGAAAACTTAAATTATTTACTTTGAAGAGGGATTATTGACCATTATGAGTGGCATAGTTGTTTAACACAAGGCAGGAACAAAACCACAGAGGTAAAGTTATGAGAACTTTGTATATGAAAGTTTATGGAATGAAAAACTGAGACTAACACATGTAAACTGGTATGGGAAAGCGTTATAGGTGTATCAATAACCAGGAACGAATGGGAGAAAAGAGTGGTAACTCCTAAATATACTACAAGAACTTGAATTTTTTTTTTGTCACACCAAACAAACTTAGCAGAATGCAGAAAAAATAAAGCCAGTAAGTCCAGTAAGAAGGCATGAAGTTTAATAATCCACAAAAATGAACAATAGGTTAAGCGCTTTCGTCTGAACCAACAGACATCTTCAGAACCATGTTCAAAAATCAACTACTTAAAAAAAATTCCTCATTACATACACACCCCTCCCCACAACCAATGAATGTCCATAATCAATTAAAAACTCATCAAAAAATATTTTCCTTAAAATGTACAAAACAAACTTAGATTTGCTAACAAAATAATGTTAATATGTTAAACTTGATTTTTTCACTAGATATAGAAATTTTATCATTTAATCCTGGTGAGTTTGTAGCATCAAATCTAAGCTGCCACATCATTTCTTTATGTAGCAGTTTGTTTTCCCAATCCCCACCTGCATACTGTAATGGAAGTTGTTCTAAAATCAAAAATACAAACTTTTTAAAACCTGAACAGTAGATGGAGTGTCTAGCTAATGCGCTTTTACTGTCATTTTTCTTAATGCTGTACAAGCTCTGATAAATACGTTGCTTAAGTGAATTATTAGTTTTGCCGATATAAAATGTATGACATGTGCAGCATGTAACTAAATAAATAATTCTTTGTGCATTGCAGTTCAACACCAAGCTTTCATCACAAAGTTTTACATTTTTCAATCATCACCGTTCCTATTAATACTGATAAAACTACAATTAGAGCAGTGGTCACATTTTCTAGTTACTGCAGTACCTTTCACATGACCTGTTTTTTCCAACATACCTTTAAAATTTTGCTTGTTTCTATATGTAAATGTTGGTCGGGTGTTGAATAAACGGCAAATGTCACTGCCTGCTTGTAACAACATCAAATTTTTAGTAATAATTATTTCAATTTTCCTTGAGTCTGTTGTGTTCATAGGTTCATAGGTTCATACTAGGCTATCTGCCCTAGGGCATTTATAAGCCTAGCCAGAATGTGTTTGGCTTTTGCCACCCATTTTAAATTAATTTTGCTATGCCCTTTTTCGAGGTTAGTATACTGTGCCTCTGTCTAACAGTGACACAGAAGTGATACCTGGGTTAAACCTACGATCTCCCATCCACTCATCAAGATTCCTCTTGAAGAGAGTCAATGAGGGACTCTGCCTAACCTGGACTGGGATTTTATTCCAGAGTGAAGGGAGCCTCTGGGTTATGAATCTGTCCCTCTAGCATGTCCTATTTATTTCAGTGCTGAGGTTCAAGTCTCTCGAGCGTGTAGCTCGATGGGATTTGGATTTTCTGAGGTGCAGCATGTCTATTAATTCCGGGTTGGTCATGGCTTTATATGTCAGGCACAGATCGCCCCTGAACAGGCGGTATGCCACTGACTAAAGCTGGAGTTTCTTTAACCGGGCAGCATATGGCATCTGTTTGAGCCCTTTGATCCTCTTGGTGAGGTACTTTTGAGGTCTTTCCAGTTGCTGCAGGTGTCTGGTAAGGTACATCCCAAAAGAGGCATTGTACTCAATTATGGGCCTGATGAAGGATGAGTAAAGAGGCACGATGACCTCCCCTGATCTAGATGTGAATCCCTTCATGATTAGGTGGGCTATATAAAATGTTTTTCTAACCACTTTGGCCACATGGTTGTCAAATGAGAGACTGCTATCAACTTGGGTCCCCAGGTTCCTAATTACTTCTTCTGTACTTAATGGATTACCACCTATGTGGTAATTTGTGGGCACTTTGTTTTTGCCAAAGGGGATGACTATACACTTTTGGCATTTAGCTTGAGGCCATGGCTCTGGCACCAGTTGTCTGTTTCTATGAGGCCCTTTTGGAGGATGCTTGTGTCGGCTGGAGAGTCTATTATGGCGCCCAGTTTGCAGTCATCTGCGAACTTGGTCAGCCACAGTCCTTCTGTGTTGGCCTGTACCTCCGAGAAATATATACCGAACAAGAGAGGTCCCAGGACTGAGCCTTGTGGGATGCCACTTGTAACTGGTTTGGAGTCTGACATGGCTCCAGCAATTCTAACCATGTGGGTTCTGTCCTTGAGCCAGTTTGCAACCCATCTAGTGGCATAGGGGTTTATATTTAAGCTGGTGAGCTTATCTATAATGCCCGAGTGGGGTATTGTATCGAAGGCTTTTGTGAGGTCCAGGTAGGCTGTGTGGACCACCTTCCCCGCATCAATGGCCTTGGTGACTGTTTCAAAGAAATCAACCAGGTTTAAGAGGCAGGATCTGCCCTTAACAAAGCCGAACTGGGTAGGATCCAGTGTCTGTAGGTCCCCAATATCTTTATTTATGAGGTCCATGATGATCCTTTCCATAGCTTTGCAGACCAAGCTAGTCAGGCTTATGGGGCGATAGTTTCCAGGATCCGTTGAGGCACCACCTTTGTGGAGAGGGACCACTGTCGCTGTACGCCACTCTTTGGGTACATATCCTGTAGTAAGGCTGAGATTGAACAGTAGTTTTATGTTTGGGTTTAGCTCTTCTTGGAGTTCATGTAGGATGCAGCCCGGGACACCGTCTGATCCCATTGATGCTGTGTTTTTTGCTTTGGAGAGGGCGGCTCTTACCTGAGCATCTGAGATGTCAGGGGGGCAGCACTCTGCTGGGATAGATATTTGCCCTTTTGGTGGGGGGGGGGGAGAAGTTTGCTCTGAACCTGTCAGCTAGGATGTTGGCAATGTCTGTGGGTTTGTTGTATTTTTTGTCATTTTGGACTAATTCTGAGCATATCTGGGAATTCCCACCCAGGTTCCTAACATAACTAAAGAAAGCCTTGTGATTATCCTTAGTGTCGTGTGCAATTTTTCTCTCGAAGCTGGTCTTAGACGATTTTATGAGTATCCGTAGTTTTTTGCTAATACTGATCAGAGATGCCTTCCCTTTTTGGGATTTTGCTCTATCATTTAGTAGCTTCCTCCTTCTATTGTATAGTTTGTTTATGGTTGGGGTCCACCAGACAGGACGTCTGCCTTTGGAGGATTGGGTCTTGGTTTTATTTGGGATTGCATGATCCATGCATTCCTGAAGGTGTTCATAGAATGCATTTATAAAGGATTCTGCGGTCTGGGCCGTATTTTCCACAGGCCTGGGGGCTTTGAAGGATTCCACCTCGGTTTTGAGGAGTGTGAAATTTGCTTTAGAGAAGTTTTTCACTGTGGTTTTCTGGGCAGGAGGTGGGGTCGGGATATCCAGTGAGATTAGTTTATGGTCTGATCTTACCAGTGAGGGATACACTTCTGGTCTGGAGCATAGAGTCCCCATGTTGGTGATGATCAGGTCCAGTATGTTTCCCCTCTTGTGGGAGTGGTAACAAGTTGTTCCATAGCATTTGAGTTTATAAATTCTAGGAACCTTTGGGCTAGGGTGTTGGAGCTAGAGTAATGCTCCCAGTCTATGTTTGGGTAGTTGAAGTCGCCCAATATAATGGTGTTTGGAGAGACCTTCATATTTTCCAGTGTTCTCAGGAAGGCTGAATGGGGTTCCTGGGTTTGGGAGGGTGATCTGTAGCAGGCTATAAACTGGAAGGCAGTTTTACCCACTGTTAGTTGCACGTGGATAGTCTCTGATGCTTCGTGCTGTGCCACCAACCTGGAGGTGTGGATATCTTTGACGAATATTGATACTCCCCCTCCTTTTGTGGTTCGGTCCAAGTTTTGGGGCCGAAAAACATGGTATGAGGTATAACCTGGTAGTGCTGGGGTGCTCTCGGGAGCCTTGAACCAGGTTTCTGTTACTGCACAGATATCGATGTTCTCCATGCTAAGGAGAGTTTCGAGTGTGTGCATCTTGAGGTTTAGACTTCTGGTGTTGAGTAGCATTACTCTTAGTTTCTTATCCCTTGTGATACCTATGGAGATGGGTTTGTCTTTTGAGCCTTGCCTAAAAAGGCACTATGGGGGTAGCAAGAGCCTTTGCCAATATCCAAAAGCCCAGGGGTGATAGGTGCAAGCCATCCCTAGCGAAGCATCGTGGCTTGTTGAGCATGTCATCCCAGGCTGACAGGCATTGGATCCCCTTTGTATGACACCAATACTTAAGCCAATTGTTGAAATTGATCATCTTGTCTTCATATTGTGGCATCATTCTTGGTGAGGGTAAGATGCTACTCAAGGTCAGGGTCATACCGGCCTGGGCCACATGCTCAGAGAGCTCCTCTATGTCTCTTTTCATGTAGTCCATGGAGGTACATCTCAGGTCATTCACACCAGCATGGACAATGACTGAGTCATATTTGTACTTGCCTTGGAGTGACCTGAGTGCTTGTGTTATGTGGCGGATCCTAGCGCCTGACAGGCAGCTCACCGTGACCTTCTCCTTGTTCAGCCTGGTGAGCGGGACGTCAGTGTGCCTGACGATAGAGTCACCTGTTACAAGTGTATCAGGTGTGTTGTTTAGCCTTAAGGGCTGTGACTGTTCAGCACACTGGCTTGTGAGCTATGTGTTGCACGTGTTTTGTTTTGGGGTAGCGGTTGCCTGGGTGTCTGCTTTGGAGATCTCTGCTGCTTAGGCAGAGTTTTATTTAGAGCCTCCGAGTATGTTTTTGTGTGTTTATGTGTTTGGTTTGCTGTCGTGGTAGGTCTATGTGGGACTGGAATTGTAGTGAGTGTGGTTTCCTTCTCCTCCTGACTGGTTACGCCAGTACTGAGTTGAGAGAGCTTAGCCTCCAATTTGGCTATATGGATGCATCTCTCACATGTGTTGGAATTTGTTGGGAGGAGAGGGTTGTCTGTGTACATGAGGCAGTTGTAACATTGCCTCAAGATTCCCAGATTCACCAGCTGGACCAGAGAGGATATTGACAACTGACCTTTGGACATGCTAGAATAGTATTGGGAATTCCTTTATAACTGAAAAAAAAGGGCCAGTGGGGAACAAGGTACTCAAGGGGAGTTTGTGAGGGTGTAGTGCTTTTAATTTTTTAGTGCTGATGTATATAATTGCTTTAGTGAGCAAGTGCCAGGTAACTTAAATGCAATGTGTTACAGGTAACTTAAAAGCAAAAACGACAAACAGTAACTTTCTTTTATGTGAAACAAGGAAATAAGTACAGTAAGCAATGCAGATATCACTAGGGATCAACAGAAGCGCTGAAAAGCCACGTTTTAGGTGGTATTAGCGTTTCAGGGAAATAACAAGCAAACAAACAACAAGCATACAAACAAAGCTAGATTCAGCAGGCCTGGATCTAGTCTATGCTACAGCAAACAAGGTGTACCAATTTCAGTAAGAAACAGTTGCAATATGCAGGCACTATACGCCTTTAACCAGAAATTCCCAGTGTAATGCATAACTATATTGTTTGTGGGGGGAATACCATGATGTTCAGCTGTCCATGCAGTATGTGTTTGATTCATAAACCCATATTTAATAATGGGTGCAAACCTGTTTTGCTTTTCCGCCCATACTTCTGTGGCTATTTTATCTAAAAGATCAGATGGATACCCCCGTTCACCAAACATATCTTTCAATACAGTAAATTCTCTTAAACATTCTGACTTGTCCGATGTTAGTCTTGATGTTCGAATCAATTGGCTCCTAACAATACCTTTTTTCTCATGCATAGGGTGACAACTCTTAAAATGCAGATATGTGTTACAATGTGTTGGTTTCCTATAAACTGTAGTGATCAACATACCATCAAAACCTGTAGACAAGTTTATGTCAAGGTAATTAATAGTCTCATTACTGACTAGATGGGAAAATTCCAAAAAGTCAGTACTCCTTTGCATATACTCCACAAACATTTCTAATTGCTCACACGCACCTGTCCAAATAAAAAAACAAATCATCCAGCTACCTGTAATATGCAAGGCAATATTTAAACAGAGGTGTCTGAAAACGTTTGTGTAATTCCCAACACAGCATAACTGCATTGGCAAAAAGTGGAGTGGACGCCATGCCCATTGCCACTCCTTTGTTTTGCCTATAAAATTCTCCCTCAAAAGTTAAAAAATTGTTGTTCAGCACTAGATCCATGAAGGAGAAAATAATTTCTAAATCTATAGAACCCAAACCACTATATTGTGACACTATATCTTTAAACCAAGTCAACCGAGTGTCTTGAGGTATCAGAGTGTAAAGACTATGAACATCACATGTAACCAACAGTGATTGTTCTGGCACAATGAGAGGTTGTAATTTACTTAACAAATCCCCTGAGTCTTTAAGTATACGTGGAAAGTGGGTAAATAAATGTTTCAACCTGATATCCACATATTTAGCTAGGGGTTCTGTAACTGAACCCTGGGCAGCCACAATTGAATGCATGGGTGGATCTTCTATGTTGGTATGAATTTTAGATATCCCAAAAATGTTAGATAACACTGGTTTATCCACATACAAGTACTCATAGAAGTCTGGTGATTTGATCAAATAACAGAAGTTCGTACATTACAACCTTGATGGACCTGTGTGCTAAAGTGATTTCATTGAGGGAAACCTGGTTATAGACCTCTGTATAATTTAACAAGTTCATCATGCATCCACAGTAATCATGAACTTCCATTATTACTAGGCGCCTGCCTTTGTCAGGTTTCATATACCAAACATTATTATTTTTGCCTAATCTCATTTAACAATTTTAGTTCTTCTTTGGATAAATTATAGAATCTCTTGGTTTTCTTAACCAGTGCCATTCTAATGTCCCTCACACACTGTCTTTCAAAGGTGGTAATGAAAGAATGTTGTGGTAGATTAAATGTACTGCTTCACCTAAGATTAACCATCTCCACATTATTCACATTGTCACCATCAAACATCACATTCAAGTTCAATTTCCGACTAAACATTTTCAAATCCAAAATTATGTCCTCCACATGGGCCCTTGTAGCAGGGATAATGTTAAACTCCTAAAGTAGCAAACTATGATGTTCTGGCCCGATGGACATACTAGAAAAATTGTAAATGTTAAAATTACAGTAAGAAGTGATGTCAACAGTACCTGAATTGAAACCAGGTGAACTATGGACGACAACCATATTTAATTCCATCGCTTGGAACCGTAGTTGTTGTTGTAATACCTCTTCATGTTTGTCTGCTGATAAGCATTTTCCATCTTCTTGTTGTGCTGGTATCACCCAGATAATCTCTCTGATCTCCGCAGGGCCTCTGATACTAAAGGGGTCTCATCCTGTGGTTCATCATACACCTCTTCCTGGTTTTCAGCATCAGTATCTGTCCAACTCCTGTTTGCCTTATTGGAGCTGGGTACACTACTTTTCTTTTGTAGTTGTCATCATCCCTTCTTAATTTCTTATCTTTTCAGGCCCTTACATTCACCAACCTCTGCTCACTGGCTTCAAAATATGATTGAACTTTGACTTAAAGTCAGGAAATTGAACATATGTAGTAATGGAATCGACAAGGCTGGCAATCTCCTGCTTAAATTGCCCCATTTGTCTCTCATTATCTTTGATGAGAAACTTAGTAAGCTCAAGTCCTGTATGGTCAAAGAGGTCGACCAACTCAGTGTCTAATAATGAATTGGCCTCCACCCCCTGGAGGTATTTCAGCAGATGCAAGCCCTTCAGCACATGCTGTCTATGCACGCTCTCCTCTAGAAAGTAATTGTCCAATCGTATGCATTTAAAACAGTACAAGGATTTGTCCATTTCATAAATCTGCTTACGAATAGTCCTACAATAGCCAGTATCAATGGTAACAGGCCTAGTCTGATTGTGTCACTCAAAATTGTCCAACCAAGCCTGCACTTTGGAGACAGATGTGAAGTCTCCCATTGAATTCCTGGCATTAATGTCCGAACATTTTTTAGAATTATTGAGTTGAGCAGTGTCAGATTTGGATGCTTTCAGCCCATGATTACCAGAAGTAGTAGCAGAGGTTTGCGTAATATTAGTAACAGATGTCCCCTCATTTGTTTCACTTTGTTTCACATGCAGTTCTTTTAAATTGTCATTGAGCAGAGATACCCACTGTGTGAGTTGTTGTATAAGCAATGTAAGATTATGAATGTCAGAAGACTGAGGTTCCAGGGGTGTGTCTTGAAATAATTTTTGCGAATTGCTGGCTGACATCATGGAGCAGCAAAGAATACAAGCCACAAATAAAACAATAAATCCAACAAGTGCTCGGCTAAGAAACTTAAAACATGGAAAAAATAACAAAGCAAGTCAGTCCCGCAAGAAGGCACGAAGTTTAATAATCTACAAAAATGAACAATAGGTTAAGCGCTTTCATCTGAACCAACAGACATCTTCAGAACCATGTTCAAAAATCAATTAACTACTTAAAACAATTCCTCATTACATACACATCCCTACCCACAACCAATGAATGTCCATAATTAATTAAAAACTCATCAAAAAATATTTTCCTTAAAATGTAGAAAACAAACTTAGTTTTGCTAACAAAATAATGTTAATATGTTAAACTTGTAAAGCCCTTCTTTTTAATTCACTAGATATAAACATTTTATCATTTAATCCTGGTGGATTTGTAGCATCAAATCTAAGTTGCCACATCATTTATTTATGTAGCAGTTTGTTTTCCCAATCCCCACCTGCATACTCTAATGGAAGTTGTTTTAAAATCAAAAATACAAACTTTTTAAAATCTGAACAGTAGACGGAGTGTCTAGCTAATGTGCTTTTACTATAATTTTTCTTTTTTTTTTTTACTCAAATTATTTTTATTTTGATGAAATAACACAGTATTTTGATACATTCATAACATTCAATAACTATTTACAGTATTTACATTCAGCCTAACAAAAAAGATTCAGATAAAAACATTTGTAGTTAAATAATAAGTTAATATATAAACTATGATAGTTAGGAAGAGTTTGGTCCCATCTGTAAGGTATCAATCAAATTCAAAACTTTCCTCCACGGACTATTAACGAATGACTCAGGAAAAGTTCTTAACTCTTTAGTTCTTTTCTCCATTAGTATGCATTTCTTCAGTGATGATAGGAATTCCTCCATTGTGGGTGCTACATTAGAGTTCCATCTTCTAGTTATACATTTTCTGGCTATTGCTAACATTGTTCACAACAAATACAGGTCATCTTTCTTCATATTATTACTATTAACAAAATTCAATAAAATTAAAGACTTTGTCAAAATAAATATCAGTATAGATAGCTTGAAGAAATTTGTTAAGCTCATTCCAATATGGTTTAATATTAGTACAGTCAGAAAAAATATGAGACCAGTCAGAATTAGTGGACAGATGACATCCCCAACATAATTTGCTGTTTGAAGGGTTCATTTTTGAGAGCTTCTCAGGTGTCAAAAAGGATCTGTGTAGACATTTCCAATGAAAAATCCTCCAGAATTGTGAGTAAGAAGTTAGTTTAACTGAAAATAAAATGTTTGTTTTATCTTCCACTGATAATTATACTTGAAACCCTTTTGTTAGGTATTGCCAGTAAGAATCTTTAGGAGCTGTCTTATAGGTTCATAGGTTCATAGGTTGGTACTGGGCTATCTGCCTGAAGACATATATTAGCCCAGCCACGTTGTGTGGTATTCACCACCCCTTTCGTAGTTCCCTAGACCCTTGTACTAGCAGGTAGTACCCTTGGCCCCTATCTAGTAGTGCTGTTGGTGTGATCCCCAGTGTGAACTTTCTGTTACCCATCCACTCATCAAGGTTCCTCTTGAAGAGTGATAGTGAGGGGCTCTGTCTTATGTAGATCGGGACCCTGTTCCATAGTAAGGGAAGTCTCTGCAAAGGGAATCTATCCCTCCAGCATGTTCTATTCATTGTTGTGTTGAGGTTTATATCCCTAGAGCGTGTAGCTCGAGTAGATTTGGTTTTGCTAAGATGGAGCATGTTCAACAATTCTGGGTTGGACATGGATCTGTACGTTAGACAGAGATCACCTCTGAGAAAGCGGTATGCAACAGAGAACAGTCTTAGCTTTTTCAATCGTGCTGCATAGGGCAACTGTTTGAGGCCAGTAATCCTCTTGGTTAGGTACCACTGTGGTCTCGCCAGCTGTTGGAGATGTCTAGACAGGTACATTCCAATTGGTGCATTGTACTCAATAATGGGTCTGGTGAGGGAAGAGTAGAAGGGCACCATTACATCCTTAGATCTTGATGCAAACCCTTTCATGATCAGATGGGTCACATAGAAGGATTTTCTAACCACTTTGGCAATATGGTTATCAAAGGAAAGCTGACTATCTACTTGGGTCCCTAGATCCCTTATTTCTTCTTCAGATTTCAGGGGATTTCCTCCTATGTTGTAGTTTGTTTTTATAGACAATTAAAGTGTTATATAGATATGATAATTCATTCTTAACAATGATATTATTATATAGAATTCCAAAAATCCAGTTTATAATTTTTGGTATCGTTTTGAAGGATGAGTTATATATTATTCTACACAGATCCTTAATGTATGCTGTGACACTCTGAAGAACCAACCAGTCATTAGGGGATAGGCCATAGGTTGACAATATACTTTGTGTATTCAAAGTTGGGTGTTAATAAATTTTCGAAACACCTCAAAAATATTGTTTATTAGTGTTAGTTTAGTTAATTTTGTTCTACTATATTGTAAACTTAAACTGAAATAGTGCCATATCTTGTTATTTTTGTCAGTTACCAAAGCATTCTTTGATAAATAATGTTCATTCATTAGGATAATGGAGTGTAACTGTTTCCAACTGGAAGAGTATCTAGGATTTATCCAATTCATCACTATTTTAATTACAGATGCCTTTATATAAGTTTCAGTCTCAGGGAATTTTAACCCCCTTGTTCCCATTTTCTGATATGATGAGAATATGCCACTCTATTTCTTTTGGGGTACCATAGGAATTTCATCAAAGTTGAAGTGATTTCTTTAAGGGCTTTCTTTCCTGGTGGACATATAAGGGCTTGTGCTATATATAATATTTTAGGTAACAAAACCATTTTTATCAGTTGTAACCTATCATCAAATGTTATAAACAAATTATTCCATTTGCTTATTAATGTCTTGATTAAGTCTATGGCTTTAGTATAGTTAAGCTGTAAGGTTTGCTCTATATTCCTGCCTAGGATTATTCCTAAATAGTCTAGAGTTGAAACTTGGTTTCCAATAATATGATTAACTGGAACCTGTATGTTCTTTTTTTATTTAATAATAAATATTATGATTTAGATTTGTTGAAGGAGAGTCCTGAGATTTTTTTGACATTTGTTGTTACTATATCTACTTCACCTAACACTTCCTTAGAGTTGGGTAAGGTAAGTAAGACATCATCAGCAAACATCATTATTTTAGAAATATATTGGTCATATATATTTATACCTCTTATCTTTGGGTTATTATGTATTAAAATGGCAAGTATTTCTATGGCCGGAGCAAATAGTATAGGGGACATGGGACATCATTGTCTAGCACCTCTAGTAATTTGGATTGCTTTGGAAGTAAAGGGACCTAATTTGACATATGCTATATTATTTTCATAGATTTTCTTTATTGTTGTTATAAAAAAGGGGGAGGAATCAAATAATTGTAAGACATTAAATAAATAACCCCAATTTAAGAGGTCAAAGGCCTTTTGAATATCTAGACCTATTATCAATGCTTAATGGTTTCCTCTATTGAGGTAATCTATCAAAGTTAATACTCTTTTAATATTATCCTGTGTATGCCTGTTATGTATGAAACCAGTTTGGTCTTCATTAATTATTTTAGATATGGGTATTTTCAATCTATTGACCATAATTGACATAAATAGTTTATAATCATTATTCAACAAATAAATTGGTCTATATGAGTTGCAATGATTAGGGTCCTTATTCTCTTTTAATATAGGGGAAATTAGAGAATATCTTCAAGAAGGAGGAATATTTGCTAATGTTTGAACTTCAAGAAAGGTTTTATTTGGAGAGAGATTATAGAAGAAGGGAACAATCTATAACTTTTGATAATTAAGGCATCTATTCCAGGTGCTTTATTAGACTTACTTCCTTTAATCCCATCTGTAATTTCTTTTTGAGAAACAGGTTTATGTAGCTCTAACTTAAGTTCCTCAGGAATTCTTGTTATGTTGGGAACTATATTCCCTAACTTCTCACATTCATTTGTACTTATGTTATCTTTATGATGCTCTGCATAATGATAATTAAAAGCCACCAGAATGTCCCCTATGTCTGAGAGTTTTTTCCTTTTCCCTTCATGAAAGATACTATCAATGTTATTAATTTTTGATTGCATCTTAACTTTCATAGGTTATGAAGATGCTTAGGAGAGGTAGCATAAAAATTTAATTTCAGTTTTTCCATGGCTAAATTAATTTTATGGGATAATATTTCATTGTATTTCTTTTTTGCTTCTATTTTCTTATTATTATCTGTAGCGATTAAGTTTTTATTAGATTTAAGAGGTAATATTTGATTTTGGAGTTGCTGTAACTCTGAGTCCCATTATTTAATTTTATTTTTGTACCAGCTAATGGTTTTACCATATAGATAGGTCTTAAGAGAAATCCCAAACCATAATTGTGTTTGCTTTAGGTTTATAATTAATCTCTAAGAAAAGCTGAAGTTCAGAAGTTATCAAAGATGTAAATGCTTTAATTTTTGTGATATATGAAGGAATCCTTGAAGTAATAACTAACTGATTGAATTCCAAGTGTATTATTAACAATAGGGAATTATGATCTGAAAAGGGACAAGGTTGTATTGAAAAATTCAAGATTTTAGAATAAAGATCTTGTGAGATATACATTTTATCTATTCTAGTTTGGGTACCATGTCTATAGTGCTGGTGTGAGAATAATAAAGAATTTGGTCCCAAAGCATTAAAGGTATCTTTTAATTTAAACATTTCTGTCCATTTTTTTAACTGTTTGGCTGGGGACAATAGTCTAGGAGATTTCCTATTGGTAGTTTCTGTAATACCTGTGATACAATTGAAATCACCTCCTAGTATAATATTACCTTTTAAAGTAGTTGTAATAAAGTCTAAGTGTTTCTTAGCTAGTCCAACCTCCATACCCAGGAACCAGTGTAAATTAACCAGGGTCCAAATTCTATTATTAAACTTACGTATAACTAAGGCCTTGAGTCCATCATTATCTACATGTTTGTAAATGATTTGGGGATTTAGGAAAGTCTTTTTCCATAGAATTGTTACTCCTCTGGTCTTATATTTAAGAAGATTGAGCAAGAATTGTGTATTCCTTAGGATCCCACTTAAATGTGTCATTTATTTTAAAGTGTGTCTCTTGGAGAAAAACTACTTGAGCCTTGGTTAGTTTAAGATACCTTGGTAGGTTAGCTTTCTTATATGGGTTGTTTAAGCCATTAGTATTTAAGGATATCAAAGTTAAATCTATATCAGAATTCTTTAAAGATAACAAATAATAAAGGAACTTGTATTAATAGAATCCTGTATACATAATACTCTTCCTGAATAGACAATAGAATATCAATTGTTGTATTTCTATTTATCTCAAGCCAAATAACTTTCCCCATAAAAGTAAAACAATTGTGTCAGGCATTTCAAAACTAAAAAAACAGTTAAATAAAAACATTTGCATATTTCACTCTGATATAAACTTTAATATACCCTATGCATGAAATGAGATACATTCCTAGTCTAGCAAACAAAACTAAATCTGCTAGACTACCTATCCGAACCATCAACCTTTGTTGGTTCGAGCCCATGAAAAACAAAGTAAAAAATGGAGAATATATTATAAATTAAGAGAAAAATAATAGTGATAAACAACTAATCGGATATTAATTCCAGTTAGGTTTTAGAGATGAGTTACATACACTATTATTAGAAACATTAAACATTTATACAGTACTTGTTCACTAAGGAAGCAAGAGATATATTAGGATATATATAATCTGAATTTAGTGCTTAATAGACTAAGGAAACATTAGCTTTATTAACAATCTAAATGATTACCCAAAATACCTAAGCATGTCATCTGTGTTAGTTCTAATAAAAACTTCAAAATGGCAGAGAAAATCAAAGAATCATTTCGCATTTGTATTTACTTGCCCTCTGAATAAATCTTATCATGACAAATTCCCACTAAATAAAAACGTCATGAGAATTGGGTGTTAGCACATAGTGAGTGTATGTCATTCCCAAAAGATGTTAACATAGATTTTTAGAAGTATTCCATAAGACTTATTTGTACTTAATTAACTCCTAAACTTTTGGAATAGCAGATGTTTAAATACCTGACTAAAATCAATAATAATTAACTGGCATCAGTTAAAATGACAAAAATTAGTAAAAAACATTATTTATATAAAACTTACTATGGATAACAGGTCTTAAAAGTGAATGACTGAAAGAAAAAATTAAGACAGAGATAGCTGTAAATATCTACCATAGTAACAGGGTAATACTGAAACTCATAACTTGTTTGTTGTGTTAGCACAAGTCATAGATATTACTGAGCTCTTTCCATGTCATAAAGTGCTAAAATACTAAAAGACATGACTTTATAATAACTGAAAACATGACATCTGAAATATAAATAATATCTAGGATACAATAAGGAAATCAACATATTAAATGCAAAGTAGTTATAGTTCAACCAAAATTATTCATACATATATTTGCTAGAATTTAGTGTGGTGTTTGAGTATCCTTACAGTTATTACCATTAGTCATAATCATTTCCTGTAAATGTATAAGCCTATACTAAACACTTGTTAACTGCATAGGAAAGTTATTTATAAAGATCTATTTATAAAAAAACTTCAGTATATTCACTAGAAATAGTGGCTATAATTAACTGTTTACAAGAAAAAATAACATTTCTGTATATATTTGATCACAAAATATAGTCACTATTATAAAAGGGAACCATGAATATGTTTGCAGACAGTGTAGCTCATAATTCTTCTAAAAGAAGCCTGCTATGCTATATAAACCAATCAGAGACTTAACATTCACAATTAGGCTTGCATATACACATTAGACGTAATGTAATTTTATCTGTATGCATAGAATGCATGATGTCATGAGCTAATTAAGAAAGCTTCACTTCTTAGATTTTAAACTGACATTTTCCCGCCCAGCACACTACACAGTACAGTTTCCTGACCTCACTTTAACTGTGTTACAAAGTCTGCTTATTTACAGTAACAAATGCAAAGTTTAACTGTCAGATACTTCCAAACAGTAAAATAACATTCAATGCCAGTGAGAGAGAAAACAATACTTTAACATTCAACTCTACAGGAAACATAACTTGTAACCATTTAAAAACCTTGTGCCATAAAACATACAAGCATATCACTGTCAGAGAGACTCAATTTATGTCAAAAGCCAGTAAACAGCTTTTTGTTCACACAGGTACCAATATATATTCTGAAACAATCAGAAGTTACAAATATTAAAAAAAAACTAGTTAATATATACTAAATCATAGATATGCCCTGTTATCCCATGTATCCAAAACAGTTTTGATAAATAATCTAAGCAGTGACTATGCCTGTGTAATAACTCAAAAGAACATTTAGCAGGGCATATATTATTTGAAATATAGCATGTCATCTTAAGGTCATAAAAGCAGAGATAGCTTACTGTTCAATTATATCACAAAATAAACCAGTAATATACTAAAAGCATAAACAGTTATTTAATTTGCATATGAACAAAAAAAGTATAGAAATGAAAAAGCAAAACGAGAAAGAAAAGCAAAAAGAAAGATATTGTCATGACATACCTTACTTGAAGATTTAGCAAGTATAAAACAAATTAAAGTCCAGTTGCAGTAGATGCTTTGAGAGATTTAGTGGGAACAACAATCTTTGACTCAGTTTTTTGTTTTTTCTTTTTAACATCAGTCCAAGAAGATTTATCAGTAACTCTTTTCAGAGATGCAGATGCCCATTCCATATCTTCAGGTAAGGAAATAATGTTATTGTTTTTAATAAAGGCATTGTCTTCCTCTAGGGCATTAAATGATCTAATTTTATTCTGATATAGAATTTTTATTCTGGCAGGAAAGACAAGCTGAGTTTTGATATTATTCTGCTTTAGCAGTTTTATTTATGGCCAAGCTTTTTTCCTCTGTTCCAAAACCCTGGTAGAATAGTCATTATCAAACCTAATTGGGTTTTGATTACATTTTAATGGACTTTTCCTCCAGGCAAATT
This sequence comes from Protopterus annectens, assembly GCF_019279795.1. Taxonomy (NCBI): domain Eukaryota; kingdom Metazoa; phylum Chordata; order Ceratodontiformes; family Protopteridae; genus Protopterus; species Protopterus annectens. The sequence continues at coordinate 1,796,100,051 of NC_056735.1, read as the reverse complement.
TTAGGACCAACTCCTTGTCCAAATAAGATAGAAACTTTATGACTATTGATCTGGGAGGAGTAGAGGAGGATATTGACACTGGCTTTTCTAAAGCTCTGTGAGCCCTTTTAATACCAAAGGACAGACCCTCCTTTAAATCTAAAATCTCTGGAATCCAGATATTCAGGAAAGAAATGATATCTTCTCCTTCAGCTCTCTCAGGGATGCAAAAAATCCTTATATTTGACCTTCTCTCCCTGTTTTCCAGGTCATCCACTTTATTGAGAAGCCAAATGTTTTGTTTGATGAGAAAATCTTTCTGCCTTTTTTCTTCCTTCAGTCTTCCATCAAGATCATTCAGGGATGCTTCTAAGTGTGTTATTCTGGATTGATGCTGCTGTATAAGTTCCTTGAGAGAATCTGTTTGTTTCTGACAATTTTCCTTCAGGTTTTGTAAATTCTCCTTAAAATCATCCATTGTTAGTGAGAGTTCTTGTAGAGCAGATGTCACAAGCTGCATTTCTTTTTTTAAAGCCATGTCAGAATGAGAAATCTTCGAAGTGCTCATCTCCACAAATGATGTGTTCTCCTTTATAATTTGACAGGAAAAAACTTTCCTAAGTTCACCAAAGTTACTAATAATATAGTTTATACTTTCATCTATCAATTCTAAGTATTTTTGCTAAAATAAAATAAGTTATTTCCTGTTTTTTATATTAGTTTCATGGAGCTATGAAAAACTGCTGCTATCAGTGGGCCATCTTGGCTCCGGCCACTATCGTTTTTCTTAATGCTGTACAAGTGCTGATAAATACGTTGCTTAAGTGAATTATTAGTTTTTCCAATATAAAATGCATTACATGTGCAGCATGTAGCTAAATAAATAATTCTTTGTGCATTGCAGTTCAACACCAAGCTTTCATCCCAAAGTTTTACATTTTTCAATACATGACTGTTCCTATTAATATTGATAAAACTACAATAGGAGCAGTGTTCACATTTTCTAGTTACTGGATTACCTTTCACATGACCTGTTTTTTCCAACATACCTTTAAAATTTTGCTTGTTTCTATATGTAAATGTTGGTCGGGTGGTTCTGTAACTGAACCCCTGGCAGACATAAGTGGATGCATGGGTGGATCTTCTATGTTGGTATGAATTTTAGTTATCCCAAAAATTTTAGATAACACTGGTTTATCCATGTACAAATACTCATATATGGGTCTGGTGATTTGAACAAATAACAGAAGTTTGTCCAGGGCAACCTTGATGGACCTGTATGCTAAATTGATTTCATTGAGGGAAACCAGGTTATAGACCTCTGTATCATTTAAAAAGTTCATCATGCGTCCACAGTAATCATGAACTTCCATTATTACCAGGCCCCTGCCTTTGTCAGGTTTTATATACCGAACATTATTATTTTGTCTAATCTCATTTAACAATTTTAGTTCTTCTCTGGATAAAATCTACATGTACTCATGTTATAAGGAAGTAGGAACAACAACTTTAGAACCTTTGAAAATTACACCATCTTCAATCAACATCTCTGTAAGGAAAATAAGGTTGCATTTCTACTGAAGAACGAACCAGCAACCCAAGAAGTCTACAGATTCCATGGATACTTTATTAACAATCCTCACTTTAAGTGCGATAATAAACATACACTTTTCGTTGCGAAAAATATCGCTAACTTCTTCAGAAGAAAACAAACAAGCGTAATTCATGCAAGCTACTTATATAGTGGCAATTCATTAAAACTTAAATGGTCAATCAGTCAATTCATTAACAAGTAATTAAATAAATTCACCTCCCACAGTTATAAAACCAAAATTTAAAACAAAGTAATAACATATGTAATTTACATTCTTTCTATAAAAATCCACTAAAATAAGAAATGTGTTAGTGTATGTAATAACAGAAATAAAAATGTACCATAATATTAAATCAGAACACACAACCTAATTTGGAAAAGTGTATTATTAATCAGTAATTTGGTAATAATAATAAAATTAGCCTCGCTTAAAGTTCTATTGCCCTAACTTCTATACAGGAATGACAACGACACTTTATATCTAAATGTTGTATTACTAATTCACTTATTAATTTTAAGGACTAAAAATAACCAAAAATTGTTTTTTTTTTTAAAAACCATGAAACCTCACGCCAAAATTCAAAGAAACGTATATGTATATTCATTCATTTAATTTATTACTCATTAATTAAAACTAAGTATAAAAATCAACTCATAATAATAAATGTAGACTTATAAAAAATAATAATTAATAATAATTCATTCTTGAATGTTGAATATTTAAAGCCTAATATAAAATATGTTTAAAATTTAAATATTAAATTTTAAATTACAAATTATAAAATACTATTTAATTATAATAATATATACTAATATTTATATATATTTATAATAATATATAGTATAACAAACAAGCCCATAACAATGTAACTATATAAATATAATAATATAAATATATTAATATAAATATAGGAATAAATATCTACAAAAACTTATTACCTCCGTGTCATTATAAAACCTATATTTCACAATTATCTCTCCAAATTTTTAAGCCTTAAAATACATTTGATGGAAGACATTTCATTGATCCCAGGAAACTGGTTGGCATTGATATTCAATTGCCATATGAGCTCCTTTCTTTCTAACTTCAGGGGTTCATAGCCTCCTCTAGGGTCCTCTAGTACTTGTTCAATAGCTTTAAATTTAAAACAATGCCCTTCATTTGCGTTACAATGCCTAGCGAGTGCGTTCTCCAACTTTATCTTATTAATGCTGTAGATGTGTTCATATATCCTTTCCTGTAACCTTCTGTCAGTTTTACCAGTATAGAAGGCTGCACACATTACACATTTAGCCAAGTAGACTAATTGACGCCTACCACAATTAAACCTATTCTTAATTTTGTAAGTATTATTCCTTATCGTAAAAGTGCAGCCTTCTTCAATATACTTACAATAGTTACACATGTTACATCTAAACATTCCGGTATTAATGGGTGAGTTGCAACTTTTTATTTGTAAAATATCTTTAAAATTCAGCCCTCTTCTATAAATTATCTTCGGTTTTGCAGGCAGTAAACCTCCAATATGTCCATCCATAGCCAGTAAATGCCAGTTCTTAAAAAGAATATTTTTAATATCTTGAGCATCCAAATTAAAACAAGTAATGAAACTACACATATACGTTAACTTAACTTCACTTAAGACTTCAACTTCTGGTTGGTGGTCTTCTAAGTGAAGCCTACCCAACAGTGGTACATATTTACGCTCCCATCTCTTGTTCTTAACTTCAATTGAAATTTCTTGTATAAAATCATAGGGATACCCCCTTTGCAAAAAGAATTTCTCCAATAAGTTACATTCCTCTAGGAAGTCAGTGTCCCTTGTTATCATCCTAGCTGCCCTAACCAATTGGCCCTTAATGAGCGCTTTTTTCTGGTGGGTAGGGTGGCAGCTTGTGAAATGTAAGAACATATTTGAATATGTCTCCTTCCTATAAATTGTAGACATGTAACTTTTAGTTTCATAATCTATTTTCAAGTCAACATCCAAGTAATTAATAAAATCTTTACTATATTTGAATGTGAATTCCAAAAAATCGGTACTATTGTTAAAAACCGCCATCAGTTCGTCAATCTCGTCCTGAGAACCCTCATACAGCAAGAAAATATCATTGAGGAACCTAGTATAAAATAGTAGCTTATCCTTAAATCTGTCATTATTCATTACCGTATTCCTTTCCCAAAACGCCATCACAAGATTGGCTATACTGGCACCGCACGGGGACCCCATTGCCACCCCGATCTTCTGATGAAATCTTTCTTTATTAAATAATATGTAATTGTATGAAAGCACTATATCTATTAATTCACCTACTAGTTGAATTTCACTAATGGGTGCTCCTAGAAACCTCAACATTTCAGTAACCCATTCAATCGCTTTATCATGGGGAATACATGAATAAAGATCTTTAACATTGACTGTGACGAAAAATCCAGAGGCAGAAAAATACAGGCCATCAATAGCTTTAAGGAAGGACCAAGAGTCCTTAGAAATTTTTATTTTTTATTTAGTTTTTATATAGGGAAGACAAACAACATGTTAAAAGTCAGAGTTTTACAACATTTGTCTTGCATAAGGAATAGTGATGAGCATAATGCCCTATACAGGCATATAAGAGATAATCCAACACACAAATTCAAGTTCAGGGTAATAGTAAACTTAAAACTAACCAGTAGGGGGGGTGACATCAAACAAATAACAGAATTGGCTGAATCTAGATGGATCCTGGAAATGACAGCGCATAGGGATCCAGGGCTAAATGATGTGGTCCCCCTTAAGCCAGTAAAAGGCGGGTTTTTTATTAAATCCTGATTGGTTATACTGTTTTTTTAAATAGAAATGTTTAATGGTGATGTTTTATCTGATGAAGGGCCATAGCCCGAAAGCGCTAATACTTTATTGTTTGTTTTGTATGACAATAAATTGTGTTTTATTTAATTAGCAGTATCCAGCAACGTTTTTTCGTTTTACTTTGGATTGCATTTTGTTAACGTTTTGCTGGATTTTTGCATAGCTTTGACCTCTTGCTTTGCTCTTCTCAATTGTTGGATTGAGGTCTTCATAGCTATGCATGCTGCTGAAACGTTTTTGGCTGTTAACAACGCGAAAAAGGTTGGCATGATTGGTACATCGGAAGGATGGTGTTTAAAGCGATTTGCCTCCCAAGAGAATCCGCTGCTCAACTTGGGTTTTAATGTAAGAAAAGGGAGACAGAGAGATGATACTGTCCCTGTGGCCATGGATAAGTCCTTTGATGACAACTTAAGGGATTTGAGCTACAAGGTAACCAGACTCCAACGTTTGCAATGGCAAACATTTCATTTGGAAGCCTGCTTAGATTACGGCATAGTACCTCGTGGAATGCGCGTACTTTGTATGCCAACTCAAGGGGATAGATATCCCGAACTGTTAGCTAGGTGGCAGTCCATTAACATCAAGACCAGCTACCAATACATGGACTTGTTGAATGACTTTTTTGCCAAGGAAATGGATATACTTAAGAAGGATGTGTTAGCTTTACAACAGAAGCTGGAGAGTGAATATAGTGAGACGTGGTGTTTAAAAAGGATGGAGGAGCTGTATGCTACTTTCGGTGAAAACGATGCTAAATTGAGAGCACAAAAAATGGGGAAATTACGCAGAGATTATGATGATTTCTCCAATGGCAACATTTTCGTTTGGCAGAAATCAAGAACCTTACAATCGGTGGCTACAGAGAAGGGAACCAACAGGATTAATGCACGTCAACAGGCAAGGAGTGGCCTAACAGAGCATTTGATTCCAGCAGGCGACGTAATGGCGTCCACTGAAATCTTCGAAGCCAACCCAAGAGTTACAATGGAGGCTAACTTACCAAATGAACATGAAGGAATCTCAATTGAGGGAACATTCACTGATTCCATGTCCACCATAGCCGACATTAATTCTTGTGCATTAGGGAATACAACAACAGCAAACAACAGCAGCAACAGAAATGATCTTTGCCCTATTACAAACACAGAAGCTACATCGGGCCAAGATGAAATGGGTAGTGATTTACTGGCGGCTGTGGATGTGAGCATGCAGACGGGAACACGACCTAAAATCAGGCCATCGCAGAATCGTTTTTTGGACATGCTACCAGTACAAGTAAAAAAGAAGGGTCCATGGAAGCGTTCATTAAGCGACGACAGAGACCTCATGAAGAAGAGGAGGACTCTAGATTGACTTCTTACATGGGTGATGGTATTGTTTTTAATTTATCTTCACACACTTTGACCGAAAGTGAATTGGCAGTTTTAAATAAAGGACTGACATTCGTTCCTAGTAAGCAATGTTTGTACCATGAAATTGTTTTAGATTTGATGACCTTTTGCCGTAATTTAATGCTGAGTAAACTTTTTGGCACTGGTAATAATACTCACACTAGTTTGAAAAAACTGAGCAGTTTTGTACCTGCCTTGACACCGGAACTACAATTGTTCATTAATCAATGTGATAGTGATTTAATTGAATATTTTCAGGATGGTGCTAGGGATAAATATTACAATTTAACAAGTGAGCAAAAAGTGGCTTTGATAAAACTCAGTGAGAATACTGACCTCACTATTAAGATGGCTGACAAGGGGGGTTCTGTGGTCCTATTGGACACTGATTGGTATGCCAATAAGCTCACTACTTTATTATCAGATAAACAGACATACACAGCAATAAATCCAATAGATGTTAGACGAGTGATAGATAGGGTCCACAGTAATTTGCATAGGTTATGCAACAGCATGTATATCAGACCCCAGCTTTTGGATTTTTTACTCATAGAGAAGCCCACCACTCCCATTTTCAAAGCACTTCCAAAAATACATAAAAGTTTGACTGACCCACCCCTAAGACCAATAGTCTCAGGAAGGGGGTGGGTCACTGAAAATATTTCTATCTGGTTGGAGGTGACCTTGAGGCCTTTTGTAGGAAGAATGGAGCATGTTCTAATTGATACAGGACATTTTCTCACTACATTAGGTAAAATCAATGAAAAGGATCTAACAGGAGATTATTTAATGGCTACCTTAGATGTCAATAATTTATTCACCGTGATCAATAATGATTATGGGATACGGGCGGTGACAGAACTTCTTGACACTTTAGGCGTCTTACATTCGAAGGTAGAATTAATAGCAGAGTTACTGACTCTGGTGCTGGATAATAATGTATTTGAGGGGGCAGATTGCATATACAGGCAGGCACAGGGGATAGCAATGGGCACCCCCTGTGCCAATACATATGCAAATCTTGTTCTCTCTCATTGGGAAAAGGTGTTTGTGTTAGGTGATAGTAGATGGAAACAACATTTGTATATGTATCTGCGTTTTGTAGATGACATATTTATTTTATGGAGAGGTGATAGTGAGTTGCTGTATAATTTTGTGGACTATCTTCATACCACCACCTCCTTTCTTAGATTTAGTGTTAAAACTTCACGGGATACTCTGGATTTTCTTGATGTCCGTATAACACAAAGGATGGATAGTTTTTCCTCAAAACTTTATAGAAAGGAGTGTTGGAAGAACACCCTACTGTCTTTTGACAGTATGCACCCCAGACACACCTTTCCAAATATAGTACAAGGTCAAGTGAGTAGAATATCCAGGATTAGTAAAGAAAATACACAGTTTGATGAGGAAGTTAATTACCTTAAGGAATGCTTCCAAAATAGGGGTTATGAAGAAAAAATGGTTGGTGAAATAATTGAGAAAAGTAAACCCCTTAGGCAAAATAAATATAAACCATGGATCAATCAGACACATGATACGCATAATAATACACTAGTCAATAATCCCAGGTTAAATAGACACAAGGTGATGATTACATATGGCAGTGATGTTAGAGGTGTTTGTGAAATCATACGGAGAAATTGGAATATAATTGCTAGCAATACTAGTTTGAGGGATTTGGTGGGCACATGTCCACAGTTTACTTACAAAAGAAACAGAAATTTGAAAGATATGCTTTGCAAAGAAAGGAAAATGAATGTAGGTAGAATGTTTAAAAGCACCGCAGGTACTATCCCATGTGGTTCTTGTAAGGCTTGTGGCCATATTAAGAAAGGAACAGAGTTTAAACATCCGGTTAATGGGAAAATATTTCTATTAAAGGGTAGGGCGACATGCAGGACAACTGATGTTGTATATATAGCAGAGTGCTCTTTCTGTCCCAGTTTTTATATAGGGAAGACAAACAACATGTTAAAAGTCAGAGTTTTACAACATTTGTCTTGCATAAGGAATAGTGATGAGCATAATGCCCTATACAGGCATATAAGAGATAATCCAACACACAAATTCAAGTTCAGGATAATAGTAAACTTAAAACTAACCAGTAGGGGGGGTGACATCAAACAAATAACAGAATTGGCTGAATCTAGATGGATCCTGGAAATGACAGCGCATAGGGATCCAGGGCTAAATGATGTGGTCCCCCTTAAGCCAGTTTTCAGTAAAAGGCGTTTTTTTTTATTAAATCCTGATTGGTTATACTGTTTTTTTAAATAGAAACATTTAATGGTGATGCTTTATCTGATGAAGGGCCTTAGCCCGAAAGCGCTAATACTTTATTGTTTGTTTTGTATGACAATAAATTGTGTTTTATTTAATTAGCAGTATCCAGCAACGTTTTTTCGTTTTACTTTGAACCCCTGAAGTTAGAAAGAAAGGAGCTCATATGGCAATTGAATACCAATGCCAACCAGTTTCCTGGGATCAATGAAATGTCTTCCATCAAATGTATTTTAAGGCTTAAAAATTTGGAGAGATAATTGTGAAATATAGGTTTTATAATGACACGGAGGTAATATGTTTTTGTAGATATTTATTCCTATATTTATATTAATATATTTATATTATTATATTTATATAGTTACATTGTTATGGGCTTGTTTGTTATACTATATATTATTATAAATATATATAAATATTAGTATATATTATTATAATTAAATAGTATTTTATAATTTGTAATTTAAAATTTAATATTTAAATTTTAAACATATTTTATATTAGGCTTTAAATATTCAACATTCAAGAATTAATTATTAATTATTATTTTTTATAAGTCTACATTTATTATTATGAGTTGATTTTTATACTTAGTTTTAATTAATGAGTAATAAATTAAATGAATGAATATACATATACGTTTCTTTGAATTTTGGCGTGAGGTTTCATGGTTTTTAAAAAAAAAAACAATTTTTGGTTATTTTTAGTCCTTAAAATTAATAAGTGAATTAGTAATACAACATTTAGATATAAAGTGTCGTTGTCGTTCCTGTATAGAAGTTAGGGCAATAGAACTTTAAGCGAGGCTAATTTTATTATTATTACCAAATTACTGATTAATAATACACTTTTTCAAATTAGGTTGTGTGTTCTGATTTAATATTATGGTACATTTTTATTTCTGTTATTACATACACTAACACATTTCTTATTTTAGTGGATTTTTATAGAAAGAATGTAAATTACATATGTTATTACTTTGTTTTAAATTTTGGTTTTATAACTGTGGGAGGTGAATTTATTTAATTACTTGTTAATGAATTGACTGATTGACCATTTAGGTTTTAATGGATTGCCACTATATAAGTAACTTGCATGAATTACGCTTGTTTGTTTTCTTCTGAAGAAGTTAGCGATATTTTTCGCAACGAAAAGTGTATGTTTATTATCGCACTTAAAGTGAGGATTGTTAATAAAGTATCCGTGGAATCTGTAGACTTCTTGGGTTGCTGGTTCGTTCTTCAGTAGTTTGATTTTTCTGCATTTTCGTTCAAAGGTTGCATTTCTGTTGATACACAAGATTGCTTTGACGGCTATCCAACATTGATGAAGTGGTTGAGCTTTTGTAAAATTGGATCAGTCTTTGTATGATCTCTTAGCTCATCAAGTGTTGTGGAACAAAAATTATGCACTTCCATGACACTGAAGTCAAAATTCTCTGTATCAAGCTTTTCTGTGCTATTACTGGGTGATCCAGCTAAGGTATCAGCCAGATAAAGAAGTTTGCCTTTTGTATAGACCATTTTGAAGTTGTACTTTTGAGATCTGAGCATCATTCTTTGTAGTCTTGCTGGAGCTGTATGCATAGGCTTATTTAAAATAGTGACTAGAGCTTGATGGTCAGTCTCAATCTGGATAGTTAGCCTATAAATATAATCATGGAACTTTGAACATGTGAACACAATTGCCAAAAGTTCCTTCTCAAGCTGAGCATACTGCATCTCAGTTTAGTTAAGAGTTCTAGACGCATAGGCTACTGGTCTATTCTCTTGAAGAATAACTGCATCAAGACTGAACTTTGAAGCATCACAGGAAAGAATTACTGGCTTGTGGACATCATAGTATCTTAACATAGGCAGACTGGCAATTTTCGGCTTCAGGTCATCAAATGCTCTCTAGTGTTGTTCCAGCCATGATCAGGTAACATTTTTGCATGTTAGCTATCTTAAGGGTGCTGATAATTTACTGAAGTCTGGTATAAACTTGCCAAAATAGTTAACCATACCAAGAAAAGGCTGTAAGGCTTGGACATTGTCTGGAGCTGGCATCTGAAGAATGGCTGTTTGGAAGGATCTGGTCATAAGCCTGAACTGGTAAATAAATGACTGACATAAGTAACTTCTGGTAGCCTGAATTTACATTTCAGAGGATTTGAGCTTTAGATTCACTTCACATGCTCTTTCCAGAACTTTCCTGAGGTTTCTGTCATGTTCTGCTTCACCATTGCCTCCCACTAGTAAATCATCTACTATTATAACACACGCATAGCCTGAAAAAAGTTGTTCCGTTGCATGCTGAAAGACTTCACTGATAGAATTTATTCCAAAAGGCAATCTGAGAAATCTGTATCTAGCAAATGGCATCCTGAATGTAGTCAGTAGTGAAGATTTGCGATTAAGCATTACTTGCCAAAATGAACTATTTGCATTTAAGACAAAAAAAAAGAGTGGCATTTGGCCCGAGGGTAGTATCTTCCTCAACTGTATACATGGGATGGTGGGGTCTCTTTAATGCTTTGTTTAAGTCTCTTGGGTCAATACATATTCTGATTTCATCTGAGCTTTTCTTATGAGCAACTACCATGGAAGCCACCTATTCAGTTGGTTCTATAAATGGACAAATCACACCTTGCTGCACCATTTTATCTAACTGGACATTGACTCTGTCTTATAGCTATTAGAACTCTTGTCACTGGTCTGACCACTGGATTGACCTCTGGGTCTAATTTCAAGGAGTAGACAACTGGAAGTTTACCTAGCTTGTCTTCAGAAATATCAGCTACTCTGAGAAAATGGCATTGATGAAACTGGAACTAGGACATGTGCTTACATGATGGACTTCTTTGGTAAAAGAAAGCAGTTTCATTTTTAAACTCTCTGTGACATGATAATAACTGTACAGGTCTTTAGACTACATAAAACTGCAAGCTGTAACTGTTCCCAGCTGAATAGCATGAAAGCACTACTAAGCCTTCGATTTGAATCTCTTCACCTCCATAAGCAATAAGCTTCTCACAATTGGCTAAATTACATTGTTCACCAGCTCTTACTCTAGCAAATGTTTCTGCTAGCATAACATTGCACTTTGAACCAGTGTCCACTTTGAGCTCTGTAGGTTTACCATTAATCAGGACAGTACAATACACTTTGTTTTTTTGTCAACAAATCTACTGCATTAATCTTTTCATTAACCACTGATATACCATCTACATAGAAAGTAGAGTTGCAGCTTTCTATATTATCAACTTGCTTTTTTGAGTAACCTTTCTTAATAAATGAAGGAGGCTTGCTTGATTTACAAAGCTGTTAAAGTGGTTCCAGTTTTTACACTTGAGGCATTGCTGACCAAATGCTAAGCACTTTTCTCTCCTGGATTTGTGATTTGCACCACAATTATGACAATTAACAATGAGACTTGACGGGTTTTGTTGACTCACCCTTGTGCTGCACTCAGCATGTCCATTTTACTGAGCTAGTCTTAGAACTTGCTGGAAAGGTACAGGCTCTACCTTGAAATCCCACAGGGGCTGTAGCTGCCATGTGCTTAAGCCTGTTAATGTTAACCATGTACTGCATGCTGTCTACATTTGCTCTGGAAGCTGCTGAAACCATGCTGTTATCACTTGCAAGCCTATTTGTGTGCCTTTCTGTAAGCTCGTGTTTTGACAAATATCTATGGCTTTGCTCAATGTTAAATCACTGTCTCAAACCAAAATCTTTCTCACTGCAGCATTATTAACACCACACACAAGCCTGTCCTTTATCAACTCATCTTTCAAATCACAAATCTGTGCATTTTAGCTTTGTTTCTCAAGTCAGTAATATAAGCAGCAAACGTTTCTCTTGGCGTTTGGTCTCTTGTATAAAATAAGTGCCCCTCTAATGTAACATTTGTCTGGGGATTACACATTTCTCTAAATTTATGTTTTAAGCACTCAGGGCCCTCCCTTGATTCAGGTTGTACAACCATATGACAGTTTTCCCCTGCTCCTGCATATACTGCTGGTGCATACACAAATGAGCACTCTCTTTTAATGGTTTCTGACCTCACTAGATTAGGCAGAATAAATGCCCTTGTACATGCATCTTTGTCAGAAAAAGCTGCTTGTATGAAAATATCATATTCCTGCTCAAATACTCTCCAATTGTTTGCAATACTATGATCAAACACAAGTGGACTGGGTCTGTGAAATGCCTCTGCCATGCCAACACACAGTAATAAAGACCCTTGGAGTTATGTATGAACATACACACATATATGTCAGAAACGTATTCCAAAAACTTGTAATTATGCTCAGCACAATAGACTCTTCAAAATAACTGCATTTTGTGAAATACGTCATAGCCGTAAGACAAGAAACACTTTGAAACCACTGAACTTTGTGAAAGGACTCTTAGTGTAAAAAACATTTCGAAATGACTGCACTTTATGAATGAACTGTACACAACACAAGAAACTTCTCAAAATAACTGTCCTTTACACACAATAAACTCTTCAAAATAACTGTACTGTGATAAAGCACACACTGCAAATGCTTTGCACACTCTGACATACTTCAAAAACTCTAGTTTTACTTTGAATAGCTTTAGTCAATGTGAAGTAATAGCTCATATCAAAAAACATGGTCATTTACTAAAAAAATGCAGTTGCTTTGTTTTTCCGTGCTCAGTTTGCCCTTTTATTGTACTTGTTATGCTCATTTGACTTCTATCATGCTTGTTATACTTCTTTTGTGCTCATTTTACTTTTAACATGCTCATTGTGCAAATCAGAAGTAATTCTGAGCGCTATCATAAGCATTTCAAATAATTTTATCAAATATCATGGTTTCGAACATTTTGCTTAATCGATAATGCGTTTTGCGCTTTTCGTTTGATTAGTAATGTGTTTTTTGCTTTGCGAATGCTTCGTATTGTTTTCTTTAAGAAATAATTCATTTATGCATGTTTTAATTACCTGAAATTTGTTTCTGACCTTTTTTCAATCGTTTGAGCAGGTTGAGATGAGTCATTCTTCTATATATGCCTCCATTTCTAACTGTGCACCTCATGACTCAAATTCTGGCTTTTTGTTGCTCAGACATCCCAGTTCTGACATTGTGTCATTCAGGCATGCCACCTAACACCATGTTGTTCAGAAATCCCACTTCTGACACCATGGTGCTCGTCTGGTCAGGATAAAACAGACGAGTGGTTGTGGGTTTGGTTCAAGTAGCTTTATTACATACAAAAACATCAGGATTGAGGCTTAGTAACTTAAACTTAAATAAACTTATAAACAGACTGACTACTGCATGCATACATGTTAGCACTCTGGCTGGTCACTCAAAATGGCACTGCTGCCTGCACATGCTCTCTATTTAAATGCACATGCCCTCACTTTGAAATGTTTCTTAAAGTCACAACACGCACACTCTGATCTGCACAAAGTACAACCTTAGGTCTGTAGGTTGAAGCACAAGAAATTCCAGACTATAATCAGGGCAGGTTAGTAAGGCTGATTGACTCAACACCTCCTTAGAGTTTTGGAATGTCTACTCAGATGGTGGTGTCAAGATAACTCTATCTGTCTTATTGTTTGTGTCAGGTTTGGAGCTATGGTATTAAAGGGGAGGACAAACTTCCAATAATACTTCTATGTCCCAAGGAATGCCCTTATCTGCATTTCAGTAAGTAAGGCAAATCATGCCTGAATATCCTCTACTTTGGAAAGCTGTAGCTGAATTTTGCCAACACCCACCTGATGACCAAGGTAACCTACTTCTACCATTCATACATGACATTTGTTTGCCTTGATGGTAAACACAGCCATTTTAGAGTACCATAGACAGAAAGATGTATAGAATAAATGGAGACATTCTGCATTATTTCAATCAACATTACAAGTCACACCTTTGTTCATTTATTAATTCAGCATAAGCCAAATTACCTCTTGCTAACTCCTTTCAAAGCCGAAAATCAGCAGTAATTC